>NW_028240702.1:0-112500 GCF_964263255.1 Lissotriton vulgaris | reverse complement strand
GTGGTGCGTTATCGATTAAATGGTTGCATCGATCGTAGAAGAGACCACTCCGGAGAGAAACCATGTTTTGGAAATCCACCAATGTGCATCACTGCTGTTGGAATTTATGTCACCAAATATGTACCCGAGGCTTGGGTGCAATGTCAGCGCTCACACGTCTGCCCAGGATTCTCAAGAAGCGGGCTTTGCAGCATGATGGGAACCCCACACTTCCATTCTATTGAAGGTCTTTTGCCAGCTTCACACTATTTCAAAAATGATGGTGGATCGCCCACTCTAGATTGAGAGGGCAGTCCACCTTTTCGTCAGCCTAGGGGCAAGATTCTTTCTTTCTGGAATTTACCAGCCTCATCCATCAAGGTGTATTGGTTCTCTCTCCAACCATCTGGGGTCCCTGGTGTTTCTATCCTGTCCAAAGGCTCAAAAGCGAGTTCTTCGTATTTTCCTTTGAAAGAAGAGTGCAGAGTCTCCCGCTCCCATCTTTCTCAGCCTGTCAAATGACAGGGGTTGTGGAGACAGTGCCTCACCCAGCCAGCCACAACTGGTATGCCACATCTACAGCTGGCTCACGGGTGAAGGGTTTTTCTCAGAGCAGTGGCTCGGCAGCCATAGTGAGAGCTACTTAGTCAAATACAAACAGAGTGCCAGTTAAACCCGCCATACCACCTGGCCGCCAATTTTTTTTTCATTTTACATTTTCTGATGAAAGACCCTTGAAGAGGGTGCCTTGCCTGGTGAAATGAAAATGCAAGGACCAGGATATGCTGTTTTTTTTTTCCATGTGTGGGACATTATTGTGATATTCCTGTCTGGGAACGTCATGGTCTACAGGACAAAAAAGCCAGTGACCCTGTTGTTAGAAGGCCCGCCCTATATGTTGAAAATGGCTTCCAGCACCACGTTTACCAGTGGATGCCCTACTGGAAGGGCTTTCTTAGCGGCAGAGACAGTGCCTGCTCCATTGTTGGAAAAACTAGTATCTTTAACGTCTAAATAAGGCAGGGCAGTGGACAGGACAGCTGCCAATTACCAGGGCCACTGGAATTATGTGATTGTGCGGCGTTTCACATATTTACAGATTTGCTGCAATTGCCACATAATCCATCATCTGTTGCATAATCTACAGGTTTTAAACCCACCCCCAAAATAAAAATTGTTCCTAGCTCAAACGATTCATAAGTTACTAAAAAAACGCCTGTTGCCGTGCAGTAGAAGGCCTTTTGCACAGGTTCTGTTGCTTATTGTTATATTTGGGTATTTCACTGGTACTGGTACTAATCAGGTGCAACCAATGCCCAGGCAGTGTTAACATGTTTAAAAATTACAAAACAATGAAGCAATACTATCACAAAATGTGCTGCATTATGCCGCATAATTTGGCTTTTCTTGCGACATAATTTACGCAACCCTGCCACAAAATTTGGTCTTCCCAAGCCACATAATTCCAGAGGCCCTGACAATTACCACCCACCTTTAAATGAGCTCCTAATGCTCCATTATTAAATTCCTACTGCCCCGCAATGAATCTGCCCGTGGTCCAATCTGAGTGCTTTCTTTATGCTTTACGCCTGTTTTAGTCTCCTAGGATCCTGCTCACGGTTTTACGCAATATATCTGGAGGCTCTTGTGCAGGTCTTCTCGCCTTTCAAAGATCTCAAGCTGTCCTTACTTCATATCATTACTCTTGTCGCTCATGTCCTCGTTCATTGAGCTAATCGCTCATCTCTTCGCTCACTACGCTCATGTCCTCGTTCATTGAGCTAATTGCTCATCTCTTCGCTCATTACGCTCATGTCCTCGCTCATTGCGCTCATGTCCTCGCTCATTGCGCTCATGTCCTCGCTCTTTGCACTCATGTCCTCGCTCATTGCACTCATGTCCTCGCTCATTGCACTCATGTCCTCGCTCATTGCACGCATGTCCTCGCTCATTGCGCTCATGTCCTCGCGGATTGGTGTCGTTACAACGCAGGCTATTACAACGCCTGCTGTTACAACACGGTTTTTACATCGCATACCACTACAACGCATAGTGCTTTTAAGCGCTGGATAGTGATTTATTTAATTTACTATTCCAACTCCAGTCCCCGTGGATAGTAGGGAAGGTGTTGGATAGCAAATTAAATATATTCCCTATCCTAGAGCGCCCCCCAGCGCAATGCGTTGTAATGGTTTGCGTTGTAATGGTTGCGTTGTAATGGTAGTGCGTTGTAATAAATGCGTTGTAAGTGATGTTCCCCGTCCTCGCTCATTGCGCTCATGTCCTCGCTCTTTGCACTCATGTCCTCGCTCATTGCACTCATGACCTCGCTCATTGCGCTCATGTACCCGCTCATTGCGCTCATGTACTCGCTCATTGCACTCATGACCTCGCTCATTGCGCTCATGTACTCGCTCATTGCGCTCATGTCCTCGCTCTTTGCGCTCATGTCCTCGCTCATTGCACTCATGTCCTCGCTCATTGCGCTCATGTCCTCGCTCATTGCACGCATGTCCTCGCTCATTGCACGCATGTCCTCGCTCATTGCACGCATGTCCTCGCTCATTGCACTCATGTTCTCGCTCATTGCGCTCATGTCCTCGCTCATTGCGCTCATGTCCTCGCTCTTTGCACTCATGTCCTCGCTCATTGCACTCATGACCTCGCTCATTGCGCTCATGTCCTTGCGGATTGCGCTCATGTCCTCGCTCATTGGGCTCATCGCTCATGTCCTCGCTCATTGCTCATGTCCTCGTCCCAGACACCCTCAACCAGCCCCGGAGGCCATTGCTTACCTGATGAGGAGGTGATGGGTGTGGCGATGAGCCCATTGGGGTTGATGGTGGCCATCTGCTGCATCTGAATGGAAGCCATGGTGGCCATTGGGCTGAGGTAGGCATTCTGAGCTGCAACGAGAGCGGCCTGCTGCTGCATGAGCTGTTGGAGAGAGGAGGAAAGACATCTATTACATGAAGCACACAAAAGAGAGCGGGCAGGAACAAATGTCATAGGGAAGAAACTAACCAGGACTTAGGAAGGCAGCAAGGCTGGCGGACGGGGCAGCCAGAATGATGTAAAGACTGATATTACATTGAAACCTGGAGGAAATGAAATCAGACGTAGCAGGAACTCCCCATAAATGGCACCAGCACGGGATAGAATAACAAAGGCTGGCCTTGGGAGCATTTTCAATCGGCAACGTGGTGCATTTGACCTCATTTCCACAAGGAAGAATCAGAAAACATGATAATCACACCCCCCAAAAAACACAGAAAGCAATAAAATAAGTTACAGCTTTTTGCAAAGCAAACGTATTTAAGGAGTGAAAACGACAGACAACTGAATGAAAATATATGTAATTGTGTGTGGATTTACATAACACAAACCGAGCTATGAAGCAGCAGTGATACACGACTGAAGGAACCGTCATGTGTGTGGATAGATGCTAAGCAACGATGGGGCTGGACTGAGGGCGCTGGGAGACTTTCAGGGGGGGCAAAAGAGAGTTTGGCGGTTAACTGGACGGCCTACATTTGAACATTGGCCAGTTCTATCCAATCCAGAACTCTTTCTGCTGGACACTTCTCCTGCACACGATCTCTAGTGAATCCCAGGTCACCGTCACTGCCTATGACCAGAACGATAAAGGGGAATACAGAAACAGGGGCAGTCCCTGGACCTTGCTGTACGGTACTGCACAAAGAAGTGGGGCAGGACGTAAGGCAAGAGCACCACTGCGTAAATTATGAACAGAAGTAAACCCACAAGATCTGGAATATTAGATCTACATAATGGGACAGTGTTTGGATTTTTCTAACTTAAAGGTGATCTTGGGTTGCAGTGTATTCACCTCCCCTCTCCCATCCACCACCACACATTGATAACATTGTTTGCCATGTTCCTAGCATGAACTAAAGTAAAATATAAATCAAAACAGCAAGTGGTATTCAATCAGGGGACTAGTGGGCAGATGGTAAGGAAAGGACAGTAGCAGATGGAAAGGATTGAAGATGTTCACTGTGCTGGGCAGCAGAAGCTACGGATTGGATAAGCATGCATTGCAATTAAAAGCTGGCAAAGATTTAGGAAGACACGCATTCTGATCGGTAGGGGAGAGACTGGAAACGAGGTACATTCCGCTGGACAGGGGGAGACACTGGAAAGGGCTAAATTCCACTGGGCAGGGGTAGAGATTGGAAAAGAGCTATATTTCACTGTGTAGGGGTAGAGAGGTGCGTTTAAAAACCCTGCAGGAATAGACTGGATAAGAAGTGTCATGTTCCAAAGGGTGCTCAGTTTCACCATGGGTACAGCCAAAGTTATTAGGAGGACAGATTGGTGATGCAGTGTCAATGCACCATATTAACCTCTTTTACACCACCTTTGCAGAATTTCTGAATTTCTCTAGTAAGCTGAGAGCAGATGGATTCTTATCACACCCCGGCGTCAGAACAGCCAGAGGAGACAAGGTGGCCAGTGCCATAAAAAAGCATATTACCGCTTGTGTGTAGGCGCTGTAGGCACCAAACTGTAGGGCGATTGGACTGAACATCCCCAGCTGGTTGGCTACTTGCTGCATCCGACGTAGCCCACGTTCCTTCTCGGTGTCAGCAAACTTCACAACAAGGCTGGATGAGGCTCCCTGGGCAGGGAAAAGAAAAAAAGAAGCGTTTAAGAAGAGACAGAGGGGAAACAATGAAGATCTGAATTTGGACTTAAACAGCAGTCCTTTCCCAATGCCCTTCCACTTGCTTTTAATTATTGCATTGAGTAAAGCTTCAAATATTCCAAGATGATACTGTTGAGAGCAGGAATCGTGGCAGGGGGAAGCTTACAATCTCTGCACATCATACAGAGTGCAGACTTCCCATCTTACTTTGTGAGTTGCAGCGATCCGCCCACCCTCCTGCACTCTTTCTCTTTTGTAATAATGACCTATTTTTCCTAATTCTAGCAATGCTACAAGAACTTCAGTAGTACATTCCCTTCCACTGTAAAATCAGCATGTTTTAAGGAAAGTCCCTTAACTTTGAATTCATGAGGGTTGGTTGATCCCTCTTCACTCCGTCACATTGTGTTTTACTTAGCGGATCATCTTTCATTTCCAAGACTTTAGATTTAGTGGCATGTAAAGTGAGATTGTCAAGAAGCAAGAAGATGATTGAAAACATTTGACTTGTATCTGCCAAAGATAGGTCATGTATGAATCAACGTCAATGCACACAACAGCAAACTGCTCTTCACCGTGGTCAAAGAGTTTACCAAACCTGGCACGGAGATGACCGGCGTCCCCCCTCCCAAGACCTCTGCAACAACCTTGCCAGCTTCTTCAGCCACAAGATCAAGGCGATCTACAACAGGTTCACTAACCAAAGCCCACTGACCCCATGCAAAACCACCGCGCCCAACAGACCAAGACCCCAGCAGACCCTACTCAAGTTCATGAAGAGCATCCACTCTGGAGCCCCCTTGAATCCCTCCCACCACAACATACTCAACAGACCCAGCGCCTCCATTGCACCCGAACTCTGCCACACAATCAACTGCATTGAATCCACCACTTTTCGTGAAGACTGTAAACATGCAGATTCAACCCCCTGCTGAAGAAACCATCTGCTGATCCTACGGACCTTAAGAAATACAGACCCATCTCCCTGCTCCACTTCCCAGCCAAAGTCATTCTCTGAGTTTATTGAATCAAACAACATTCTGGACCTCTACCAATAGGGATTCAGAAGCAACCACAGCACAAGACCACTCTCCTCACCACCACAGACAACAGCTGCATCCTCCTCGACAGAGGGGAAACCACAGCCCTCATCCTCCTGGACCTCTCAGCTGCTTTCGCCACCTTCTCCCATGAAACCCTCTGTACTAGATTTCAAGACACGGGCATCTGTAACTAAGCCCACAACTGGATCGGCTCCTTCATCAACGGCTGAACAACAGAATCAGACTTCTACCTTTCCTCTCAGAACCCACATAAATTTGCTGCAAAGTGCCACAGGGCTCCTCCCTGGGCTACACCATTTGCAACATCAACATGGCCCCCTTTGCAACCATCGTCAGAAACCAGAGACTCAACATCACCTCCTACGCCCATGACACCCAGCTGATCCTCCCCGACTAACCAACAGCTGCCAAGAACAACTTACACAGCAGAATGAAGGCAGTAGCCACTTGGATGAAAGAGAGATGCCTCAAGCTCAACTAAGCCAAGATCGAAGCCCTCATTCTGGGCGCCAACCCCACCACATGGGACGACTCCTGGTGGCCCGCAGTGCTCAGGACCACAAAAAAACTCCAAAAGAAAATGCAAAACAACAAGAACACCTCCACCAGACTCAGTGAAGAGGTGTGGCGCCATGGCTAGGGCGACTGACTCCGGAATCTGGGAATCACGGTTCGATCCCTGGCACCGGCGGCAGGTTAGCCCAGCACCATGTGACTCTGGGCAGTAGCTTACTTAATCTTCCCGACGGCCTCCAGCGCCTAGAGACCCTTACGGGTGATTGTGCGCTTTACAAATGTGGATTATATTATATCCTGAACATCCCTCGCCACAGCCACATCACCAACCACCTGGGAGACCTCCACGGACTCCCAGTCAACAAAAGGATCACCTACAAGCTCCTCACGCAAAGCTATAAAGCCCTCCACAACACCAGACCTGCATAACTCCACCACCACCTCTCCTTACACACCCCCCACCAGACATCTCCGCTCTATTACCTCGCTGCAAGGACCTGGAACTCCCTTCCTCAGTATCTCAGGCAACCACCATCTCTGCCTCAATTCAGAAAGGAGCTCAAGACCTGGCTCTTCAAAGTAACAGCAGCCCCTACCCCCATCCCCCAACACCTTGAGACCCTTACAGGTGAGTGCGAACGCTCTACAAAACCTGATGGATTTATTTACTGGTCTCTAAAAACCCATTCTCTGCATAATTGTACACAGATGTAAATTCAAGATGTTAATGATCCCCTATACCACTGTAGTGTTATTATTTTTTAATAAAAACTAGTTTAGAAAATGCAACAAGACGATCTCTCGCTAGCAAGAAAAATCTCTAACCTTCACCCCAACCATCCTCCACCAAGTAAAATTGTATAAAGAACTGACATCGCTATCCACACTTCTGTGCAAAAGTGAGTTGCTGTTGTCAGATCACATCATAACTTCGGGAACAAGTGAACCAAGGTTATTTAAATTCGTATTTTGAATATGTAGGAGCAGGGCTCAAGTTGGGGTACCATGCGGGTAGATGGCGTCCCCCCACTGATTTTACCGGGTGGACACCGTCCCCCCTGCCAAACAGCAAGACTTTACTCTTTGGCCTCTCTGGGACGAGATCGGAGCTCACAGCACGCTGCTCCCGCGCTGACTTCTCAGATGCAATCGCATCTAAGGGGGTGAAGCGAGGGGAGGCAATGAGCCCGATGGTGCATGCCACTTTTTGTGATGTCACTTCTTGTCGTGACTTCACTTCCGGTGACAGCGTCCCCCCACTTATTTTGTTAGGACTTGTGCCCTGTGTAGGAGCCTATGTAGGCACTTCCCCCAGAAGTGGGCGGGAACAGGGTTCGATGAAACAGTGGCTGTGACACAGGTGTTGTGATAAGGTACTGGTGAGGAGGCACTAGTGAGCAGAGGGTCGTAGTCAAGTGCTTCACTCCACGCAGCTACTAATTGCACATGGACGATCCTTTTCTATCACAAGAGACCTCCTATAGTTTGGGCTTTTTAGTTTTGCATTTATCATTTTTAAGGATACCGGTGATGTGAAGGAACAACATTCAAAATACTCAATTTTACTGATAAGAACCCATATCGGTATTAAAGTGTTGAAACAGATAAACCAAACTATCGGGAAGCTGTCACCACCACTGGAAAAAAAATATGTAGAGGCCAGAAGAAATAACTGTGCAGTTAGAAGCTATGCCCGCTAGAGGGCAGCAATGTCCCATCCAACCCATGACACAGGCCACAGAAAGTGGAATTTGCTTTGATGGATTATCAGTGTCCCTCTAACAGTACATGACGATTATGATGATGGTAATAATAATAACAATAAAAATGAGCCTGTTTTATGTTTGCCTCCCTGTCTTCCCGTCGAGCGAGCCCCCCTGCCTGTCTCTTGTTCCATGCCTAGTTATCTGCCTGACTGAAACGGTTTCTTTTTGGAGCTTATCTGCGCCTATATCTGGCTAAATGTACGACTCGCCGCTTCTCTGTCTCGCTGGAACTGGTTGGCCGCCTTACGGAACCTTCACAGCCGGACAGGCCAGGCAGGCAAACGGGACCTACGCCTTGGACCGCGCCGACGTCAGTGAACGTAAACTCACGCAGCTCGACGTCAGCGGTGTCGCTCTACGTCAGCTACCCGACAATACCTCTCACGCGTGAAGCGTTTTGTGCGGGATGACATCACATATAAGCTAACCGACTGACGTCCGTCGTAACTGGGGAAGGCCATCTTTAGAAATTACTTTCTTCGAGGTCAGCTCTGGGTTTCACCTCTTTGGAAAATTTACGGCAATGCCCAATCCGAACATATACTCCTGGCTCCCAACATGTTGGTGGAGCCAAAGGCCCACTCCTGGTGATTCTCACATAATTGTCTGGCAATAGCGCTATCAAGAGGACTTTAAATGCATCTATTTACCCAATCCTGCACCACCAAAAAGGATTCCAGAATATACCTGTACTTGATACCTGGTTGGGGTTTGAGACCTATTTTGACGCCATTTAGGGGCTGGCTGCTTTAATGGAAGATTGGAGCCTAAATACATGGAGGAGCATGGGTCTTGGGTCCTGATATCTACGTAAATGCTACATGCATATAAACATGTCAACTTGGATATAGTAAAATCGAAATATATGTCTCTATGCTGTAGTAGCAGCGAAGGACAACTTGGGCTGGACCAAGATAGATCCCATGTCAGGTACTTCTTGACAGAGTACTTCAACTGTATTAAAAAGAGAAAGAGACTGAGCAGCATTACGGGAGTGCTGGACTACCACAAATATGTCATGTAAAAGTAAGGCCCAAATGATGGGATGATGAGTCGGGAATCACAAGAACCATTGGCAAATTGCAACACTAGCCCAGTATTGCATCAAGCAAGTACAGGAAACAAGGAAGGGGCATTTAGGTGAGTGTCAAGGGGTTACTTTACAGAGGGATATTTTAAAACAAATGGGTCCAAAGTCTCTATTCTACTACAAGACCTGTCACATTAGACATGAGGAAGAAGGCAACTACACAACCATCACACAGTGTGGCAGTCCACTGGAAATTGCCACTCCTTTCCCCTGCCCAAGTCTTGGCCTGCTCAAAAGCAGGCCTAGAAAAGAATGATCTGTGTTAAGTATCCGAAGTTGAGTGACGAACACTGATGCCAACCCTTGATAATTGCTCTTTCTCAGGCTATACAACTTGTGATAGCTGAGGGGGATGTGGGTGAGATCAAAGGGGAAAGACATGTCCACGTTTTTTTAATTTTACAAAACAGTCTCCATACTTTTATTAAAATGTAGCTGTCCCTGAACATTTAATGCGGACACTGAGGTGCCCCTGGCTTGTAGCAATGAGAGAGGAGGGGGGGGGGGGGGGGCAAGGGAGGCCAAGGGAGAAACCAGCTGAGAAAGAAAGAAGCCTTCTCATCAGGGTACCTGATGCCAGAAAGAAATGTAACTGAGAGCAATTGGTTAAGCAGCAAATGCAAAGGCTGCTTGGAAGCCAGGACTGGCTTTAATTAATTGAGTCACTTGAAGCTTCATGGTGGCAAAGATTTATTCTTTTTCAGAGGTCAAGTAAGGGTGTTACAAGCTACGCTCTGCACTGCGTCCTTTTAATGGATGCTTACAAGAAATATTGGCACTAGGTAGAGTCGGATTTCTTATTACCAAAACTTATAGTAAGAAAAAACATATTTTATCCAATACACAACATATTTTCTGCACAATTTGCAGCTGCATATCTTATACAGTGAGTTGTAAGATAATTACTTTCATATTCACAGTGCTTTTTGCACGGGCTAGGACCTCCTAGCACTATAAATATACAAGTCACTATTTCACACAGAGCCAACCTGGATTTGGTTCTGTGACTCTGGTTATACACACAGACATTCGCAATGATTGGATTAACCAACGGAGGCTTCATAATGTAGAAGAGTGTTTCCCACCAATTAGTTTAACTTGCAGGCATTTTTGATTTAGGGTGTGTGAGTTATTTTATATGAAGTTTTCTTAAGGTGAAAGACCAACAAAATAATGTTTAGTCCTTTTTAACATCCTCTGACCCCACCCCGTACCCACTGACGACACCCCATTGCACTCAGGTTCACAGTTTCCAATTTTTTTTTGCATATTTCAGCTACTGATACCTACATGTCCACCCCATCTCCTCCCTGTCGCCTTGCTGTCACAAACCCCTCGTAAATTGAGGCATGTCCTTACCGGTAAAGTCCTGCTCCCATGTAGTGTGCTGATTGCTGCTTGGGCCTCTGCGTGTGACTGGAACTTGACAAAGGCACAGCCTGAGGAATGACAAGAAGAAGACATGGTTTAACGATGACTTCTTGTACGCGGAAGACGACTTCTATTAGCGACACTACAATAAAAACAAGAATAAACCTACAAACACGGACACACAGGCACCCACAGCCACAGCACAGACTCGCACACCAACACACAAACCTGTGCTCGCAGTGGCGTGATCGACTGTCTGTAAAGCGCTTGGTAGTCTTACGGGATTGGGAGCTATGTTGGTACAAAACGAGCGTTAGTGGCAAAGGTGCAAATGCACAGGCACACAACTTACTAGATGTTTGTACAAACAAGTGCAGACCCAGTGCAGTGCCATGCCTGACTGTGCACGTGTCGGATACACACAGACATATCTAACCACGGTCTAATGACTACGTATATCTTAACTCAGGTGCATGCATGCAAATACCTCACCATGGACCAACACACACTATCAGATACACAGTTGTCTGTGAATACACACACACGCTTTTCATATTTTGGCTCCTGATGGGCAGTGCACAGGCAGCCATGATTGGTGGAAATGTGTCGCTCTCCACTTACACGTTTGGATTCCAGATACAACTGGACCCCTGGCAATTTCAGAACTTGATCAGCTATTCTTCATACATTGATCTGAAAGCTGGGACTTGATGTAGCCAGCCTGGGAGGCGTGAACCCGCCACTAACTTCATTTTAGGGTTTACAGAGAATAAAAGGGAAATTGTTGTTTATGGAGGACAAAGCAACATTGCCTTGCACTTCATGATTCGGATGGTCATTTAAACATCGGGCGGTGTTTACTTTCAAACCACTTGAATGGCACTTTGGCAGCCCTGGTGGGAAACCACAGTGGGTGGAAGAGGCCTTCATTAAGAAGGCTGATTTGGTTGGAGGCAGGGAGAGAATGCCCAGTCTGTCAAAATCATTTTAAGCAATAAAGGAGCATCTGGATGCCAGGATCTCCTGTTCTGGGAAAGGCCTCCCACACTTTCCAGCATTGCTGGCCAAGTCATTTTGCAGCACCTGATTCCTAGCTCTATGGATCAAAATCCACAGCTGTTTCTGCTGGCAGTCATCTTGTTGTCTTGTTCAGTTCCCATGGCTATTCCCTGTATTATTCTGGCCAGTCCAGGGGGGTTGTAATCTACAGGACCCCCTCACCCCCAGGCACCCTCTTCAGTGACACCCAGCTGAGCTATGTGCGTTTTTTCTGGCACACAGAGTACCACAAAAGATGTTCTCCCTGCATATTTTTAAAGATAATTTCACAATCAACACCCCTTACCGCATGCCTACACACAGGTGGTAGTGAATCATTTTTCTGGTGTGCTGCATAGATGTACCAGAAATGAGATCTACCAACCGCCTGCGTAAACTCCATTAGCCCAAGAAATTGGTCAAGAGCGTGAATAAATAGCCAGTTCAGGGGTTCACGTGTACTCACCAGAAAAGTGTGGTGTGTGTGTAGGTGCTTGTACAGTGGCACACAGTCACACACATCAACCACAGCTGCATGTGTATGTCCAATCTCACATAAACACACACACACTAGTATTGAACCCCAGATTTATACACATACAAGTATCAAAACACAGATGCACCGATTGTGCATTTGTTTCATTGTGTATGCATGAACAAGACAAAGGCTCACAAGTATGCAAAGAACCCAATTTGCTACTTTTAACTCACAAAAAAATCTAAAATACATAGTTAGGAGTTCAGATAAGGCCTGGCCCGATGCCAAAGAAACAAAGGCTGCAGGGCTGTTATGTTATGTTATTTGAGTCTTAATATAGCACACAACCGGTCTGTGAAGGGACACCTTTGTGCTTGAAAGGCATTGGGTAGAGGCGGCATTAAAACAGACAGGTTTTAAAAGGTTTCTTGAATTCAGGTAGACTTTGAGAAGCACGGATAACCAAAGGAAGTTTGTTCCAGTGAAGTGGGCCGAGATGGAAAAGGCTTTGCCTCCATATTTAGTGGTTCGCATGGGTCTTGGGAGGAGTAGCAGTTGTTTGCTAAATCACAACTTGTTGTTTGGGGTGTAGGGAATAAGTCTATTCTGTAGAAACCTTCGGCCAGAGCCTGACACTGATTTGTAGGTCAGGCAAAGAGGTTTAAAGAGTGCTCTCTAAGGGATGGGAAACCAGTGTAGGGATCTGAGTGTAGGGGCTGGAGGAGTTCTAGGTGGAAGGTTGTTTACTATACGGGCCCAGTGTTTTGAATCACTTGCAATTTTGAAAAGGAGGTATTGATTTGAGGCGAGGAACAGGACATTTCCATAGTCTAAGCGACTAATGACGAGGGTCATTTGTGCGGTGCCCCGATGCACAAGATAGCAGCTGAGACAGATGCTCTCAAGCCCCTCCACCCCCACTCGTGGAGAAAGGATTCTGGCAGTGCCTACGTAGTGCTCCTCCATGGTTCAGCCCATTTGGACAAGATAGTGAACACCTGCTCAAACAGCTGTGACCACCTCCCCATTCACCTGTTCACCTTCAGGGGAATGTATATTTGGACAAGAATCTAGACAAATCTGCCTGCCAAAAACAAGGACTAACGAGGTGCTGGAGGAGTATGCCAAGCTGTGCTCAGCAGTGAGATAATGGGTGCGTGGAGGAGTGCCAACTGTGCACAACACAGCATGGGTGCCATGTATACTAACAAGTGTGGGAGGTGGGCGGCAAGGGTCACCATGAAAGTTTACGTGTACTTTAATGATGGAGGTGGGTGGGATGCAAACCAGTAGTGATGATGCAGTCACGCTATAGATGTGGGTTGATGCAGATGCACTATGCGTGTAGTGTTAATGCAGCCGCACTATGTGTGTACTGTTGATGCAGCCGCACTATGTGTGTAGTGTTGATGCAGCCGCACTATGCGTGTGGTGTTTATGCAGCCACATTATGCGTGTACTGTTGATGCAGCCGTACTATGGGTGTAGTGTTGATGCAGCCGCACTATGCATGTAGTGTTGATGCAGCCGTACTATGCGTGTAGTGTTGATGCAGCCGTACTATGCGTGTAGTGTTGATGCAGCAGTACTATGCGTGTAGTGTTGATGCAGCCGCACTATGCGTGTGGTGTTTATACAGCCACATTATGCGTGTAGTGTTAATGCAACCGCACTATGCGTGTAGTGTTGATGCAGCCGCACTATGCGTGTAGTGTTGATGCAGCCGCACTATGCGTGTAGTGTTGATGCAGCCGCACTATGCGTGTAGTGTTGATGCAGCCACACTATGCGTGTGGTGTTTATGCAGCCACATTATGCATGTACTGTTGATGCAGCCGTACTATGCGTGTAGTGTTGATGCAGCCGTACTATGTGTGTAGTGTTGATGCAGCCGTACTATGCGCGTAGTGTTGATGCAGCTGTACTATGCGTGTAGTGTTGATGCAGCCGTACTTTGCGTGTACTATTGAAGCAGCCGTACTATGCGTGTAGTGTTGATGCAGCCGTACTATGCGTGTAGTGTTGATGCAGCCATCCTATGCGTGTAGTGTTGATGCAGCTGTACTATGCGTGTAGTGTTGATGCAGCCAAACTATGCGTGTAGTGTTGATGCAGCCACGCTTACTTTTCCACATCAG
Organism: Lissotriton vulgaris; assembly: GCF_964263255.1. NCBI lineage: Eukaryota > Metazoa > Chordata > Amphibia > Caudata > Salamandridae > Lissotriton > Lissotriton vulgaris. The sequence continues at coordinate 98,391 of NW_028240702.1, read as the reverse complement.
ACTTTGAGCAAGAGCAGGAGAGAGAAAAACACAAGAGCGGGAAAGAAGGAGGAAAAGAAAGATGGAAAAACGGTGACAAAGAAAAAAAGCAAGAAGAAGAAGAACGTGAAAGAATGAGTTACAGGGGCCTGTGGTGGATGAAATGGGCAGGAGTAGGAATCAAGTCTAAGGGCCATATGTATCATTGAAATTCGCATTCGCAAAGGACGAAATTCGCAGAATTTCGGCCTTTGCGAATGCAAATTCTCAATATGGTATGTATTAAGCAAATGTGGTTCAAAATAAGGAATCACACAATTTGCGATTCCTTACTTTGCGATAGCTTTTAAGGATTCGCACAATTTGCGATTCCTTAAATGCAATGTATCATGCAAAAAAATATTGCTAATTGTCCCTAAGGAATCGCAAATTACCACCAACTTCAAGTTGGTGGTAAGTTGCGAATTCCTTACAAAAAGCAATTTTTTTTAAAACAAAAAGGTGCCATGTGACGCTCATACATGCCCTTATGTGCACCATATGCGCACACATGTCATTTTCAGAGGTGCAGCAGGGTGTCCTTTGGACACCCCTGCACCCTTGAAAATATTCTCAATTTGCGATTAGCAAATTGCTAATTGCACATTTCCCCTTCATTCCTATGGGCCTCCTGGCCCATAGAAATTAATGGGAAATTATTCCTTAACCTTATGCGCGCTGGCGGGTTTTCCCGCTGCGCGATGAAATTTGAAAATCGCGGGTAACGTGACAAAGCCAGCTCGTCATGCGCGCAGCGCAGGTAACGCCCATGACGAGCTGGCTTTGTCACCAGCATCGAAGGGGTTAATTGCGATTAGCACTTTGCTAATCGCAATTAAGGAATTTTAAGAAATCGCTAAAAAGAAGCTGATATCTACATACATACCATTTTGCGATTTCTAAATAGCGCTTCCTTAAAAATCGCTATTTAGAAATCGCAAAACGGAACTATGATATATATGGCCCTAGGCAGCCTTGGCATTTGGCACCCCCGAAGATTTGATATTGCTGGCATTGGGCTTCTAAGCACACCTTTGGGCCGACACTTGTTCAGCACAGGCAATGAGAGCTCGGGAGGCAGCATGTCCGGCTGTGCATGAGACGTGAGGTAGGGAGGGTTATAGAGTTGCTCAGGTGTTACCTTACATCAATATACGTGGTGGTGGATAATGGGACAGTTACCTTTGCTCGTTCCGTCAGGCCCTCGCAGGACTGTGCACTCATCGATGCTTCCGAAGGGCTCGAACATTTTCCGGACATCCTCGTCTGTCTGCTGCTTACCCAGCATTCCAACAAACAACTTCCTGTCTTCTGGAGAGAAACAGGAAATGATCAGAGAACGTTCCAGCACGTGGTGAGTAGCGAAGGACAAAGGTGATCAGGTGTCGGGAGGGAGATGGGGAGGGTATGACAGAGAAGAGCTAAAGAAAACAAGTGAGAGAGAGAGGAGAGCACAAGTAAAGGAAGTGAGGGGAGCGGGAGGAGAAGCTACGCTAGGAGGTGAAGGAGAGATAGTAAAGGACATGAGAAGGGTGAAAAGTGATAGAAGGGAGAGGTTATAAAGTTGTGTGGGAGCAAAAGGAAATGAGGGAAAATACCAGAATTAATGAGGACTAGGAGGGGTGTGAAAGGAGAACTAGAAAGAAAAACAAGAGGAGAAAGAGAGTTAAGACAAAAGAGATGGAGGGAGATAGAGAGGGAAGGCGAGAGAAAGGGAAGGCATGAGTACAGGAAGTTAGAACAAGAGAGAAGCTGAGGGCAACCAGGCGCGGTAGGCAGAAAGGTAAGAAGCTATAATAACGTTGGGAGGGTGTAGACATAAAAGACAGACTCTCATAGAAGAGAGACTGACATATACAAGCAAGAGAGGTATCAGATGAGCGGTAGGGAATGCTGCAATGGAATGAAAGGAGAACCTTTACTGGAGAATGAGCAGATGATTAATAGAGGGGGCGCGGAGGGCTTAATACGGACGGGCGCGATGATGTAACAGACAGGGAGGACATGTGTTAATAGGGAATGGGAAGATGATTAATTGAGACAGGGGCTTTCATAGAGAGGGTCGTTGCACTAGGGAGTGGGTATGCTTCAGTGAAGAGAGGGGTGCTTGAATGGAGAGGGAAGAGACGCCTCAATAAAGCGGCAGATGGGCAACCATGAAGGCAGAGCACTAACAGAGAGACGGCAGAGACAAAATAGAGATTTGTGGAGGATGGAAGGTTTGAAGAGGACTTAGTAGAAAAGAGAAGAGACTTCAGTAGAGATAAGAGGGATAGGAGGGAGGGAAGCGGGGAGGGAGGGAAGGTGGAGAGAGAGAGAAACTGCAATACAGAGAAGGACGGTTTAATAGATAGGGGTGTTTTATTGAGGACAGAGGTTGCAACAGAGAGAGGAAAGGTCAAAGAGGGGAACAGAGAGGGGGTAGATATCACAATGAGGCTATTGAAGATGGGCATACTAAAAAAGTGGGGGGTGTTAAAATATAGAACATTAGAGCTATTATGAAGAAAAAGGTCTCCAATAGAAAGGATGGAGAGGTGGATCATTGCTGTGAGGGAAGTGAGACTCTAATAAAGGAGGAAGTATGTAATAGAGAGAGACAAGGAAATGTAGGCGTACAAGGGAAGTATGTTATAGGGAGGTTGGCAAGACAGGGTTAAACTACTAGAAGGGGAGAGTGGATGTAATAAAACAAAAGAATACAGTTGTAGAACAGGCTTTTACATAGAAAGGGGTGTGGTTGTAACAGAGAGCTAGGAGTGGCTGTAACCGAGTAAGCGTTGACTGAAATAGAGAGGGAAGAGCAGCAGTGATGGAGAGTGGGTGAGAGAACTGCTTGTAATAGAGAGACAAGAGGCTCTAACACAGAGGTAGAAGAAACAATGAGTACGGGAAGAAACAATCAGCATGGGGAGAAACAATGAGCATGGGGAGAAACAATGAGCATGGGAAGAATCAATGAACATGAGGAAAAACAATGACCATGGGAAGAAACAATGAGCGTGGGAGGAAACAATGAGCATGGGGAAGAAACAATGACCATGGGAAGAAACAATGAGCATGGGGAAAACACAATGACCATGGGAAGAAACAATGAGCGTGGGTGGAAACAATGAGCATGGGGAAAACACAATGATCATGGGAAGAATCAATGAACATGGGGAAAAACAATGACCATGGGAAGAAACAATGAGCATGGGATGAAACAATGAGCATGGCATGAAACAATGAGCATGGGAAGAAACAATGAGCATGGGGAAAAAACAAAGACCATGGGAAGAAACAGTGAGCATAGGGAAAAAACAATGACCATGGGAAGAAACAATGAGCGTGGGGGGAAACAATGAGCATGGCATGAAATAAGGAGCATGGGAAGAAACAATGAGCATGGGGCGAGTCACCCGAAAGCACTTTCTTAGGCTACCCTCCTAGTGTCTTTAACTACTTCCCACCACACTGAAGATAACCATCCCAACCCTAACACTATAAGCATCCAAAAGATCACTTACTCACGCTGCCCACAGCAGCTCACCAACACCAGGATGCCACCATGAAGCACCTGAGCGAAAACTGCCATTTAAAAAACAAGTCACAAATCTCCTTTCCCCTTACTGGAATCTAGATCGACGTACATGTAAGAAACCTAGCGGAGTACATGCCATATCTAGATGCTGAGCTATCTCCAGCTCTATTTGTATTAATTTTTATACCACTATTCAGCCCCCAGTGTATCTCAAGTATATATTGAGTCCATACTCCCATCTCTTATTAGCAGTGACCTCAATCCACCAGCAGATTTGTGCCTGATGCCATCCTCAGTGATGTGGTTATGCCATGGCCTTCTTGTCCTGCTGCAGGGAGGGACTCGTTGAAGTTCTTGTGTTTTCGCCCAACTCATGACATTATCAGCCTAGCATGAATGCTTTACAAATGCTGCATGTTTAAAGTAATCCATCCCTTTCACAGGGTCCAGTCCCCACTATATAAATGCTGCAAAAAATACAAATAAATACACATGTCCCAATCTTTCGAGCACGCCCTGCCTTCACCATTGGGAGAATGATAGGACAAGTGTCCCACTGGCTCATCGCTGTCGTTGTCCTATTCTGCCTGTATCCTCCTGCCCTCACTAGGGGTAGAGTGCTAGGGCAAGCTCCTGACCACCTGCCTCCAATGCTGCCGGCACCCGCCTGCCCTAGCTGTAGGCAGAGACATAAGACATGATAATGCTAACACTGCCCTTTAATCCTCTACGTCATGCGGCCTCCTGCCCTTCCCTCAAGAGGAGTGACCCCCAAAGAGAACAGATGATGGACAGAATGAGGAACAAATCAAACATTCACCCCCAGTCAAGAGATCTACTTCAAGCCCCTCAACAGCCACCCCCCCCCCCAATCCACCACAACCCTCCTGCCCTACCCTCAAGAAGCACAAGAGGGACAGCAATACCTCCTCTGCTCTCGCTGTCCGCCGGCTTCACCTGGATGGGGCGATTCATCTAGAGGGACAGAGAAAAACAACAGCATGAGGTGAGGACTGTCAATGAAAAGAAGCCTTGTCATAAAGATCAAACTCGCCATTACATCCAAAAGTGTGTGGGGCCAGAAGAACGTGGCCAGACTACTGCCCGACATAAATATGTAGTCCTAAATATTGTTTAAAAAGATAAAGTTGAATTGGAGGTAATATTAGAAAATGACAACCAATGTACCTTTGGGTTAGAGTGGTCAGAGATTTTTGTAAACAAGTTTGATGACACTAAATTCATGTTAAAGGAAATTTCTGTTAATGACATCTGAAATAGAAGCAATCCAGAGCTTTCATCGTTGGGGTCTAGTAAACGCATGCCCCCATCCAATAACAAACATCAGTACCCTGCAAGGAATGATCCGATTGGCTCAACTCACCTGGATTCTTAGAATGCTGGGACTACTCCCTGTTTATTGGCTGCATTTTATGTTCAATAAGAGGGACATGAAAAATTCTGAGAAAGGGGGGTATTTATTTGCCATTGGTGGGCGAAATTGGGGAACGGGTGCTCACTGCCCGCCTGCCATCCTGGTCAACAGCTGTAAATTGCCCATCTCCTTCATATGCGCCCCGGGCCCAAAACTGAGAACTAACCAATTAATAGTGGTTAACAACTTCTGCAGATTCTGTTAGCCACCGTTACCACCTTGAGCACAGAGTAATAGTACTTACAACCTCCAAAGTACATGATTGTATCCTTGGACAGCAGATCTCAAGCTGTGAGTTGCTCACCAGGTCCTGGTTTACTCTTTGTATTCTGCGGATGAATGAATGAATACGGGTTTTATAAAGCGCATAGCTACTCCTGTAAGAAGTGTCTCGGTGCTGAGAAGTCAGAAGCAACTGAAAGCGCTCTGATATCCGCAAGGATCTTGTTTGCGCTCTATAAAACTATCAAAATAAATAAATAAATAAACTGAAGAAAGCAGAAAAGAGGGGCCTAAAAAAGCCAGGTCTTCAGATTTTTGCGAAACTGCGGCTCTGACGGAGATTGCTGCAGTGGAAGGGAATTCCATTCCAGAGTTTAGAAGCAAGAAAGCAAGAAAGCAAAAAGATCTTCCGCCAGGACGAGCTTCCTTGACTCCGGGCACCTGCATTAGTAGTGTCTCAGAGGACCTGAGGCACCTCTTAGGAGAATAAGGAGGATAGCTCAGCGTTTAACCTCTCTAGATGTAGGAATGCAAGCCCCGGAATTCAAAGAAATAAATATGTCTGGGCAAGCTAGTCTCCACCAGTTGAGGACAACTTCAGAACTCTGAAACAACTATTATGAGGAGCAGAGTAGTGGAATTCCTGAGAAATAAATTGATAATCAGAAGGAAAGGGCCTAGTTTTGAGAGACATTCAGACATGTGCTTATTGGCTTACAAAAAACAAGGGACCAACATGATGGTCAGGCTGCTTCAGGCAAACCCAGCCAATAAATGTACAATCAATAAATGTAGCCCTCAGCCATGGGCCATGCTGCACATGAAGGGGAGGGGCATGCTTTAAATAACTATGGTGTTTTATTGTGCAAGTTTCAGGTCGCGTTCCTAATGGTGGATCTATTTACTACTACCACTGCACTAAAGTAAACAATGCACTCTCAGAGCCCCTTTCGGTGCAGTGTTAATGCGTTACTTAACAGCCAGCAGATATGAAGTTGTAAATATTCACAAGATTCAATACTGCCTTCTTTGGACGTCAGTTACAGATAACTGGTATAAGTCAGTTTTTTTGTTTTTGTTTTTAAACAGTAGTGCTTTTTCAGTGAATTTCTAAGGTTTTTTTAAAGTAAATAAAAATCTCACCTTATTGCTAACATATAACTCCAATTTAAAATTGTTTTTTCCAATCAATTTCATTTTTTTTTCTAAAGTAATATCTTAATATGATAAGTTTGCAACCAACTCCTTGCCAAGCATGGTTTTGTCTGTGTGTGTGCTGGGGTGTTGGCTGCAGGGCCTGGTCTGAGGCTCAGACCCTGCCCCCAATCCCCACACGAGCAGCCATTATGCCTCTGTGCACCACCTTCAGCGGTGCACAGGTAGAGTTGGCTGAAGGGCCTGGTGGCCTGGCCAGGCACCACGCCCAACCCCCGAAGGGCAGCCAACACCCCCCACTCAAGTAGCTATCTGGTCATAGACCCCCACAACTCATTTTAAAGTTTTTTAAAGGTTTTTTGGCCCAGAAAAAGTCCAACAAGTGAAGTCAAGCAATTTTTGTTGTTGTTACCAAGGCGAGTCTTGCGGGACAGACCAATCACGCGTTTTAACAATTTTCTGTTTGAATGCAATATTCATATACAATGACCTTTCCTTCACTAAGTGTGACTTTAAATATTCGATGCTTAGGTCCTGCTTACAGGTACAGTTCGGTGTATGGTGAGACAGACCCTCTGTTCCCTCAAGTCTTATGTCTTGCGGATCTGTATAGGTTTGTGGTAATTTGTTAAAACACCCAGTAGGCGGTTTATACTCATCGTCATATTGATGGAAAGTCCCCCAAAGCTTGGAAACTCTAATCCCCTGCACAATTTAGTCCTGAAAACAAAAACATCTGAACTATTTAGTTAAAGAATCAGTGGTAGAACAGAAAAAGGCTCTGGTTAATTATGTTTGAAGTTCAAAAAAGGGAACAACACTTTGTTACGCACATGGGTCCCACAAACAATCTTTCATTGCTAGTCACTACTATTTTTCTAGCCATAAGATGAATTTGCAAAGGTGGAACTCTTCAACCAATAAGTATTAATGACAAGAAAGGGACACACGTCATATTAGAGAAGTTCCTTCCCTACAGTGCCTTCATGAATTGATGAAAACATGCCTGTTTTAAAATACATTTAGTGAATATCATGCAGATTAAATTTTAGGATTAGCTGTTTTTTCTACTAATGAGATTTTAATTTTTAAAAAGTTTTCTTTCATCCGAGGAGCTACAATGATCCTCTTTAATATGTTATCCATCATGTTAAAAATATTTATCTCATGGTCTTGTAATTTCTATTTTTTCAATGTGTAATATTGTTTTTCCTTTAGAACCTTTAGGGTAATCATATTGTTATGAACTACCGGTGACATTTATTTTATTCTAACACCTGCTGGAGTTGCCTAGTAACGTATGAGTTTGCCAATGCTGCAGACTTTTAGAAATGAATAAACATAAAAACACAATGCTCTTGACATTCACATTAATGAAATTTGATGCATTTACGCAGTGCTCGTTGACGGACAATACAATATTGTTTTTGCTCTATGTAGGATCTCTTTTTTTTTGAGGAGATTAAAAAAACTCGAATCTAATTACAAATTTCTTTAGACACTAAGCACATATGAAAAAAACAGACTGGAAAAAAATTGCAAAATTGTAGATGCCAAAAACAGGCTACCACAATTCAGGCTCACTAGAACGAAAGTGGCTTTGCCATAATCCTGCCACGCTTTCATAGGTGGGCACCTCGATGTATGTTCCAGGGCTCAGTAGGCCTCAATGTGGGCCAACCTACTCCTAAACAGGGCCACTGGAATTATGCAGCAGTAGAGGAAGAAATGTTGCAGCAGGCTGACTAAATTATGCAGTAAGAAAAACCAAATTAGGCAGCTTAATGTGGGAAATTTTGTGGTTGTTGTACCTCATTATTTTGCCATTTGTATACAAGTTAACACTGTCTGGGCAAAGGTTTAATCTCATTAGTACCACTTTGACACCCAAGTATAGAAGCAAGGAATAGAAAGGGGATCAATCATCCTATGGGAGGGGCCTTCCACTGCGCTGCAACACATGCTGCTTCATTGTTCGCAACTTTTGATCAGTTTGAGTGAGAAACAAAAGTTAGTGGGTACATTCTGTTATGCTGCATATGGTGGATTGTGTAGCAAATGCTTCAAATCCATAATTATGTGGAAATCGCTGCAGGCTGCAAAACTACTTCATTCTAGTAGCCTTGCCAGTAATTTCCCTGTGAGATAACCAATACTGACGCAAGAGGTGAGTCTTGGCTGACGATCAGTCCTGCCTGTGGGTGTTAAAGGAACAAACAGTGTCACTACATTTTGGGAATCCTGCCGGTTTCACCTCCCTGGGATCAGGCGCACCTATAATAAATTACAGTTACTTTACACTGTGTGTATGACTTTGTTTTATTTTTCAGGCTCTCATAATCTGCAACATTATGACGTCAATCCGCGAGAGTATGACATCGCCGAAGAGTGCCACAAACACACCAGTATTCTTTTCCATGCCCATCAATCCCGGCCCTCTGCCTCGTCTCCATGTCATCCTCCCAAACCATCGCCACCCAGAGAGGTCACCCCCCTTCCTCTCACACCTTCGCTCCCTCTCACCTGCTCCTATTCTTCTATCCCTTTCTCCCCATCTCTCCCCGTCCCTCCATCTTTTGCTCTTACACCTGTTTTTCAATTCCATTCCTCTCTCCCGCCTCCTCCCAGACACCCACTCTTCTTATCCCAGTTCTCTTCATCTTACTTAGGTCTTCATTATATTTCAACACTACCCACTGCCGACATTTATCCCCTCAGCCACCCCTCTCTTGCCCTCCGTCACTCTCGACCCATACCCACTTGCCCCAACTCTCCTGTCAATCCATCTTTCCCCTCAACCTTGTCCCTCCCAACTCTCGCTTCCCTCTCATCTCACCCTCGCGTCTGCGCCCCACCCCCTTCCTCTCACACCAGAGGTGTAAAGAGGGTTCCCTCGGGCCATTTCTACCATTAGGCAAGACTAGGCGGCCGCCTAGGGCGGCAAAAGGGGGAAATGGTTTAAAATTTCAAATCAAACAGCAAAAAAATTGAGCAAATTGGGAGAAAAAGGGAGGGGCAGCATTTTTCAATTCTCGCCTAGGGCGGCAAAACACCTAGAAACGGCTAATGCCCCCTGCCCCAATTCGCTTACTAAAAGAAAACCACAAAAAGGGGTGTATGATTTCCCTCAAAGCCGCGGCCCCGGTGCCACTGCTCCTGCTGCACTAATGTTAAGTATCCCTCTGCCTGTCTCCCCTACCTCTCACGCTCCACCCATCTCTAGCTCTCCACCCCACCCTTCCCTGCCACCTGTATTTGTTAATGCACCCCCTACCCAGTCCCCTCACTCTTTTTCCTCCGACGCCCTTCCCTCGATCTCACCCCTACTCCCTTTCAACCCCTTTCAACCAATCTGCATTTCATACCTTTCTCGCGCCTCTTTGTTCCCTCACACCATCCCCTTTCCTCTGTCTTTTCCTTGTTTCCTCTCTCTCTCTCCCTCGCAATGTCCTCTCTCTCACCCCTCCACTCTCCACCCCCCCCCCCATGTCACCCCTCCTTTCATTTGATTACCCCCTCCCCCTAAATCTAGCTGTACAGAAAGCCAGTCAAATCCCTCTCAGCGCTCCGCGGTCTCCCCCTCCCTCTTCACCATCAACAAGAGCGCCCCCGCCCCCCCCCACCCCGCACACTCCCCCCGCAGGGATCCCCCTCCCGCCCCTCGCCCGGGATCACGAGTCAGAGATATGAAGCCCACGGAGCGGATGTTTTATTCATGCCCTGCCCTGAATTGGAAAGTTATTCTTTCAAACTGGAATGCTGCACTTTGATATCTGGGAAGTGACTTGCGACACGGGGAGCGCGCGGGGGTGGGGGCACCTTCGGCCCCCGAGACAGGACGGGGCGCTCTGCACGAGTCTGCCAAGCTGACAAGGAGTCCAGGAAGAACAAGCATTAGAAATGCAATAGGTCTCGCAGCATTAGAGTTAGTGCTTTTAGAATTGTTTATGGGTTTTTTTGTAAATCTTTAGCATGAGGTTGAGGGTGAGTGAGGGTGAGTGAGGGTGAGGGGTTGAGGGTGAGGCTGAGGGGTTGAGGGTGAGTGAGGGTGAGTGAGGGGTTGAGGGTGAGTGAGGGTGAGTGAGGGTGAGGGTGAGTGAGGGTGAGTGAGGGTGAGTGAGGGTGAGGTGTTGAGGGTGAGGTGTTGAGGGTGAGGTGTTGAGGGTGAGGTGTTGAGGGTGAGGTGTTGAGGGTGAGGTGTTGAGGGTGAGGTGTTGAGGGTGAGGTGTTGAGGGTGAGGTGTTGAGGGTGAGGGTGAGTGAGGGTGAGGGTGAGGGGTTGAGGGTGAGTGAGGATGAGTGAGAGTGAGGGTGAGTGAGGGGTTGAAGGTGAGGGGTTGAGGGTGAGTGAGGGTGAGGGGTTGAGGGTGAGTGAGGGTGAGTGAGGGTGAGGGGTTGAGGGTGAGTGAGGATGAGTGAGAGTGAGGGGGAGTGAGGGGGAGTAGTTGAGGCTGAGTGAGGGTGAGTCAGAGTGAGGGTGAGTGAGGGTGAGGGGTTGAGGGTGAGTGAGGGTGAGTGAGGGTGAGTGAGGGTGAGTGAGGGTGAGGGGTTGAGGGTGAGTGAGGATGAGTGAGAGTGAGGGTGAGTGAGGGGTTGAGGGTGAGGGGTTGAGGGTGAGTGAGGGGTTGAGGGTGAGTGAGGGGTTGAGGGTGAGTGAGGGGTTGAGGGTGAGTGAGGGGTTGAGGGGGAGGGGTCGAGGGGGAGGGGTTGAGGGTGAGTGAGGGTGAGTGAGTGAGAGTGAGGGGTTGAGGGTGAGTGAGTGAGGGTGAGTGAGGGTGAGGGTTTGAGGGTGAGGGGTTGAGGGTGAGGGGTTGAGGGTGAGGGAGTGAGGGTGAGGGAGTGAGGGTGAGGGAGTGAGGGTGAGGGACTGAGGGTGAGGGAGTGAGGGGGTGAGGGTGAGGGGGTGAGGGTGAGGGTGAGGGTGAGTGAGGGGGAGTAGTTGAGGCTGAGTGAGGGTGAGTCAGAGTGAGGGTGAGTGAGGGGTTGAAGGTGAGGGGTTGAGGGTGAGTGAGGGTGAGGGGTTGAGGGTGAGTGAGGGTGAGGGGTTGAGGGTGAGTGAGGATGAGTGAGAGTGAGGGTGAGTGAGGGGGAGTAGTTGAGGCTGAGTGAGGGTGAGTCAGAGTGAGGGTGAGTGAGGGTGAGGGGTTGAGGGTGAGTGAGGGTGAGTGAGGGTGAGGGGTTGAGGGTGAGTGAGGATGAGTGAGAGTGAGGGTGAGTGAGGGGTTGAGGGTGAGGGGTTGAGGGTGAGTGAGGGGTTGAGGGTGAGTGAGGGGTTGAGGGTGAGTGAGGGGTTGAGGGTGAGTGAGGGGTTGAGGGGGAGGGGTCGAGGGGGAGGGGTTGAGGGTGAGTGAGGGTGAGTGAGTGAGAGTGAGGGGTTGAGGGTGAGTGAGTGAGGGTGAGTGAGGGTGAGGGTTTGAGGGTGAGGGGTTGAGGGTGAGGGGTTGAGGGTGAGGGAGTGAGGGTGAGGGGTTGAGGTTGAGGGTGAGGGGTTGAGGGTGAGGGTGAGGGTGAGTGAGGGTGAGGGGTTGAGGGTGAGTGAGGGGTTGAGGGTGAGTGAGGGGTTGAGGGTGAGGGGTTGAGGGTGAGTGAGGTTTTGGTTCCCCAGTCCTGCCCTGACAATCAACACTTTACTTTGGGGCAGAAGATCTGTTCGAAGTCTCCTCTGGGTGGGGTGATGAACAGCTGCTTGGCTACACAAAAACACACCCGAAAGAAGCAGTATTCAAATATTCCTGGAATTTCTCGATTCTGTAGCAAATACCAGGATAAATAAAACTGCCAAAATGCCAACATTTCCAAGAGAACCTCCTGATTACAGCAAAATGTAACTTTGTATTATGTGGGTAGACTTCAAAAGCCACACAAATTAAAAGAGCAGACTAACTTGCACAACAGCCGGTAACAGCATTTCACCCGAGCTTACATGCGTGAAGAGATATTTACAAACAAGGAGGCAGATCAAGAAAGAAGAGAAACACCTGACCTCTTCAAAAGAGCTGGACAAAGCAGAACTGATGGAACATAAAGAAATTACTGTGGAAATAGTAAAAGGCGCTTTAGGCGGAGATGTGCAAATTACAACGTTAAAATTATCAGAACTTGACCTCGTGTGAGTGTGTACCACGACAATCGACAACACGACAAATGCACTTGCAGGGAGGGGAGGAGGCGGCAATGTGGCAGGAGACTTTAGAAACCAACTCAGCCCTGTGCTTTACCTCATAGTAAAGCAAAAAGCAAACAGCAAAAAATGCGTGAGCAAACGCAGTTCAACCTCAAATCCGAACAAGAAAGGGTGGAGGGGGCAGGGGAGGAGGGGTCCGGGGAGGAGGGAAGGGCCAGAGGGACTTGATGGGAGTGGTGGGGAGGAGGGGGAGGGTATAGAGAGAGAGAGGAGGAGAGACAGGACAGGGGGAAGCAGCAGAGACACAGCGGGTAAAATAAACAAATAACACGGCGGGCAGGGGAGGGGGCGGAGAGGAGAAATGCGACACGGAGGGAAGGGGAGGGGGCGGAGCGGGGAGGGGGCGGGGAGGGGAGAGGTGCGACATCAGTGTGCATCACACCCTGCAGGTTATAGCGAGAGTGTGGGGTGAATTTAGGAGAAAGAACCAAGTGTGCTTTTATGGCTCGCTGAACGAATCCAGGGTAGACCATCATGTTGTGTCGGCACAATGGAGTCTGCAGATTATAGACCTGGGTAGTGAGCGAAGAGACCCCTGGTGAGGAGGAGACCTCTGTTGGATGTTTAACTGTCGAGGTTTTGCATTGGTTTGGGTCCGCAATTTCAATGAGGAATCTGAATGCTCTGGGGATAATCTCAGCGTTTATTTTCCTCTCCTTTGGGGCCTGTGTGCACTTCAGATGCCTGCAGGCCAGCATAGATTTGCCCGGTCATATTTTGCACCAGCTGGCATTTGAAAGAAGGATGTATGGAAAGGCCTTAGAACTGGGCACCCGTATAATTCAGTTTGGGATTTATGGAAAAGCTGATTGCTGCAGTATGGAGCTTGGTGGAATAAACAAATAACACGGCGGGCAGGGGAGGGGGCGGAGAGGGGAGAGGAGAAATGCGACACGGAGGGTAGGGGGCGGAGCGGGGAGGGGGCAGAGAGGGGAGAGGTGCGACACGGCGTTAGACGGAAGGAAGAGAGGGGAGGGGGAGGAGAAAGAGAAATGCGACACGGCGGGAGGGGGCGGAGCGGGGGAGAGGGTGTGTGTGTGTTGTTAGGAGACGGACATGCACGCGCCCGTGACTTTTAAGGTCAATGCGCATGCGCATAAGCTTAATGCGCATGCGCATTGACCTTAAAAGTCACGGGCACTGCAAGGAATCGCCACGATTCCTTGCAGTGTTGCCAAAGAGTGGATAACTCGCAATAGTCTCGCCTTGCTCGATGCGCATGCGCATCGACAGGCGAGACCTAAAAACACATCTGAGAAATGCACTATCACAGTAAAATGCTGTGGACGAAGCCCCCCCGCAAAGAAGTCCTTCCTGTGCCACACGTATGGAGCAAAGACTGCCCCAAACATTTCTGTCGGCTGTATCACTGCAAGGAACAAAGACTGCCCCATACATTTCTACTCACTGTATCACTGCAAGGAAAAAAGACTGTCCCAGATATTTCTACTCACTGTATCACTGCAAGGAACAAAGACTGTCCCAGACATTTCTACTCACTGTATCACTGCAAGGAACAAAGACTGTCCCAGACATTTCTACTCACTGTATCACTGCAAGTAACAAAGAATTTTGTAGACATTTCTACTCACTGTATACCTGTAAGGAGCAAAGACTGACCCAGACATTTCTACTCACTGTATCACTGCAAGGAACAAAGACTGTCCCATACATTTCTACTCACTGTATCACTGCAAGGAACAAAGAACTTCGTAGACATTTCTACTCACTGTATCACTGCAAGGAACAAAGACTGTCCCAGACATTTCTATTCACTGTATCACTGCAAGGAACAAAGAACTTCGTAGACATTTCTACTCACTGTATCACTGCAAGGAACAAAGACTGTCACATATATTTCTACTCACTGTATCACTGCAAGGAACAAAGACTGCCCCATACATTTCTACTCACTGTATCACTGCAAGGAAAAAAGACTGTCCCAGATATTTCTACTCACTGTATCACTGCAAGGAACAAAGACTGTCCCAGACATTTCTACTCACTGTATCACTGCAAGGAACAAAGACTGTCCCAGACATTTCTACTCACTGTATCACTGCAAGTAACAAAGAATTTTGTAGACATTTCTACTCACTGTATACCTGTAAGGAGCAAAGACTGACCCAGACATTTCTACTCACTGTATCACTGCAAGGAACAAAGACTGTCCCATACATTTCTACTCACTGTATCACTGCAAGGAACAAAGAACTTCGTAGACATTTCTACTCACTGTATCACTGCAAGGAACAAAGACTGTCCCAGACATTTCTATTCACTGTATCACTGCAAGGAACAAAGAACTTCGTAGACATTTCTACTCACTGTATCACTGCAAGGAACAAAGACTGTCCCAGACATTTCTACTCCCTGGATCACTGCAAGGAACAGAGAACTTCGTAGACATTTCTACTCACTGTATCACTGCAAGGAACAAAGACTGTCCCAGACATTTCTACTCACTGTATCACTGCATGGAACAAAGATTGTCCCAGACATTTCTACTCACTGTATCACTGCAAGTAACAAAGAACTTTGTAGACATTTCTACTCACTGTATCACTGCAAGGAACAAAGACTGTCCCAGACATTTCTACTCACTGTATCACTGCAAGGAACAAAGAACTTCGTAGACATTTCTACTCACTGTATCACTGCAAGGAACAAAGACTGTCCCAGACATTTCTATTCACTGTATCACTGCAAGGAACAAAGAACTTCGTAGACATTTCTACTCACTGTATCACTGCAAGGAACAAAGACTGTCCCAGATATTTCTACTCACTGTATCACTGCAAGGAACAAAGAACTTTGTAGACATTTCTACGCACTGTATCACTGCAAGGAACAAAGACTGTCCCAGACATTTCTACTCACTGTATCACTGCAAGGAACAAAGACTGTCCCAGACATTTCTACTCACTGTATCACTGCAAAGAACAAAGAACTTCGTAGACATTTCTACTCACTGTATCACTGCAAGGAACAAAGACTGTCCCAGACATTTCTATTCACTGTATCACTGCAAGGAACAAAGAACTTCGTAGACATTTCTACTCACTGTATCACTGCAAGGAACAAAGACTGTCCCAGATATTTCTACTCACTGTATCACTGCAAGGAACAAAGACTGTCCCAGGCATTTCTACTCACTGTATCACTGCAAGGAACAAAGACTGTCCCAGACATTTCTACTCCCTGTATCACTGAAAGGAACAAAGAACTTCATAGACATTTCTACTCACTGTATCACTGCAAGGAACAAAGACTGTCCCAGACTTTTCTACTCACTGTATCACTGCAAGGAACAAAGACTGTCCCATACATTTCTACTCACTGTATCACTGCAAGGAACAAAGACTGTCCCAGACATTTCTACTCACTGTATCACTGCATGGAACAAAGAACTTCAAAGACATTTCTACTCACTTTATCACTGCAGGAACAAAGAACTTCGAACACATTTCGACTCACTGTATCACTGCAAGGAACAAAGACTGTCCCAGACATTTCTATTCACTGTATAACTGCATGGAACAAAGAACTTAGAACACATATCTACTCACTGTATAACTGCATGGAACAAAGAACTTTGAAGACATTTCTATTCACTGTATCACTGCAAGGAACAAAGACTATCCCAGACATTTATGTCCACTGTATCACTGCATGGAACAAAGAACTTCGTAGACATTTCTATTCACTGTATCACTGCAAGGAAAAAAAAGACTATCCCAGACATTTATGTCCACTGTATCACTGCATGGAACAAAGAACTTCGTAGACATTTCTATTCACTGTATTACTGCAAGGAACAAAGACTGTCCCAGACATTTCTACTCACTATATCACTGCATGGAACAAATAAACTTCGAAGACATTTCTATTCACTGTTCACTGCAAGGAAAAAAAGACTATCCCAGACATTTATGTCCACTGTATCACTGCATGGAACAAAGAAACTTCGAAGACATTTCTATTCACTGTATCACTGCAAGGAACAAAAACAATCCCAGACATTTATGCCCACTGTATCACTGCAAGGAACAAAGAACTTCGTAGACATTTCTACTCACTGTATCACTGCAAGGAACAAAGACTGTCCCAGACATTTCTACTCACTGTATCACTGCAAGGAACAAAGACTGTCCCAGACATTTCTACTCCCTGTATCACTGCAAGGAACAAAGAACTTCGTAGACATTTCTACTCACTGTATCACTGCAAGGAACAAAGACTGTCCCAGACATTTCTACTCACTGTATCACTGCATGGAACAAAGATTGTCCCAGACATTTCTACTCACTGTATCACTGCAAGTAACAAAGAACTTTGTAGACATTTCTACTCACTGTATCACTGCAAGGAACAAATACTGTCCCAGACATTTCTACTCACTGTATCACTGCAAGGAACAAAGACTGTCCCAGACATTTCTATTCACTGTATCACTGCAAGGAACAAAGAACTTTGTAGACATTTCTACGCACTGTATCACTGCAAGAAACAAAGACTGTCCCAGACATTTCTACTCACTGTATCACTGCAAGGAACAAAGACTGTCCCAGACATTTCTACTCACTGTATCACTGCAAGGAACAAAGACTGTCCCAGGCATTTCTACTCACTGTATCACTGCAAGGAACAAAGACTGTCCCAGACATTTCTACTCCCTGTATCACTGCAAGGAACAAAGAACTTCGTAGACATTTCTACTCACTGTATCACTGCAAGGAACAAAGACTGTCCCAGACTTTTCTACTCACTGTACCACTGCAAGGAACAAAGACTGTCCCATACATTTCTACTCACTGTATCACTGCAAGGAACAAAGACTGTCCCAGACATTTCTACTCACTGTATCACTGCATGGAACAAAGAACTTCAAAGACATTTCTACTCACTTTATCACTGCATGGAACAAAGAACTTCGAACACATTTCGACTCACTGTATCACTGCAAGGAACAAAGACTGTCCCAGACATTTCTACTCACTGTATAACTGCATGGAACAAAGAACTTCGAACACATTTCTACTCACTGTATAACTGCATGGAACAAAGAACTTCGAAGACATTTCTATTCACTGTATCACTGCAAGGAACAAAGACTATCCCAGACATTTATGTCCACTGTATCACTGCATGGAACAAAGAAACTTCGAAGACATTTCTATTCACTGTATCACTGCAAGGAAAAAAAAGACTATCCCAGACATTTATGTCCACTGTATCACTGCATGGAACAAAGAACTTCGTAGACATTTCTATTCACTGTATTACTGCAAGGAACAAAGACTATCCCAGACATTTCTACTCACTATATCACTGCATGGAACAAAAAACTTCGAAGACATGTCTATTCACTGTATCACTGCAAGGAAAAAAAGACTATCCCAGACATTTATGTCCACTGTATCACTGCATGGAACAAAGAAACTTCGAAGACATTTCTATTCACTGTATCACTGCAAGGAAAAAAAGACTATCCCAGACATTTATGTCCACTGTATCACTGCATGGAACAAAGAACTTTGTAGACATTTCTATTCACTGTATTACTGCAAGGAACAAAGACTGTCCCAGACATTTCTACTCACTATATCACTGCATGGAACAAAAAACTGCGAAGACATTTCTATTCACTGTATCACTGCAAGGAACAAAAACGATCTCAGACATTTATGTCCACTGTATCACTGCATGTAACAAAGAACTTCGAAGACAGTTCTATTCACTTTATCACTGCAAGGAACAAAGACTGTCCCAAACATGTCTATCCACTGTATCACTACATGGAACAAAGAACTTCGTAGACATTTCTATTCACTGTAGCACTGCAAGGAACAAACACTGGCCGAGACAATCTATCCGCTGTATCACTGCGTAGAACAAAGACTGTCCTAGGCGCTTCTATTCACTGTGTCACTCTGGTGAACAAAGACTATCCCAGACATTTCTATTCACCGTATCACTGCATGAAACAAACAACGTAGTTCCATTCACTGTATCTCAGCGTGGAACAAAGATCGCCAAAGACATTTTCATCCACTGTATGGAACAAAGAAGTTCAAAGACATTTCTATTTACTGTATCACTGCTTGGAACAAAGGCTATCCCAGAAATTTCTATCCACTGTATCACTGTATGGATCAAAACATTTCAGACAGTTCCATTCACTGTATCACTGCATGGAACAAAGACCTTCACATACACTTCCATTCACTGCATCACTGCATGGAACAAAGACTATCCAAGACATTTCTAGCCACTGTATCACCGCATTGAACAAATAACTTCATACATTCCTATTAGCATATCACTGCATGGAACAAAGAATTAAAGACATTGACATTTCTCTTCATTGAATCACTGCACGGAACAAAGAACTTCAGGCATTTCTATTCACTGTATCACTGCATGGAACAAAGAACTTCAAAGACATTTCTATTCATTGTATCTTTATATCATTGCATGGAACAAATAACAGGTATGGTATTTCAATCCTTTCTCACTGCATGGTATAAAGAACATCTCCAATATGTCTCTTGTCTGTCACTGTTAAGGAACAAAGACCATCTCAGATATTTCTATTCTCTGTCTCGTGCTATCACTTTGTAGCACAATGAACTCTACAGTCATATCTATGCTCCCCTCGCAATCTATAGAAAAAAGAACACCCATAGACACTTCTATCCTTTGTCTCACTGTGTCACTGCATGGAACGTAGAACTGCACAGACATTTCTATTCTTCTGTCTCACTGTATGAAACGAAGGACATTTGAAACTTTTCTCTCATCTGACTCACTGTGCCACTGCATAGAAGAGACCATCTTCAGCATTTCGATCCTTCAGTCTCACAGCATCACTGTTTATACAAAACATATCCCTGACATTTCAATCCTTTTTACTCCCTACATGACTGCAGGGAACAAGGACATTCACAACATAGGTATCCTGTATCACAGCATGGAACAAATGCTATCCAAGACATTTCTATCTCATCTCACTGTATCACTGCACAGAACAGAGACTATCTAAGACATTTCTATCTCGTCTCACTGTATCACTGCACAGAACAGAGACTTTCTAAGACATTTCTATCTCGTCTCACTGTATCACTGCCCGGAACAAAGACTATCCAAGACATTTCTAGCTCGTCTCACTGTATCACTGCACCGAGCAAAGGCTACCTAAGACAATTCTATTTCATCTCACTGTATCACTGCACAGAACAGAGACTATTAAGACATTTCTATCTTGTCTCACTGTATCACTGCAGGGAACAAGGACATTCACAGCATAGGTATCCTTTATCACTGCACAGAACAGAGACTATCTAAGTCATTTCCATCCCATCTCATTGAAGCACTGCATGGAACAAAGACTATCCAAGACATTTTTTTTACCTTCTATCTCACTGTATCTCTCTACCTGGGCCACCCATGGGATGCCTATCCTTCTGTCTCATTGTATCACTGCATATAAAAAGTACATCCGAGACATTTACAACCTTCTGTCTCACTGTGTGAAAAAAGGAGATGTCCACAGTAAACGACCACAATATTGTGATCGAAATATCCTACTATAAAATATTGTATCCAAAATATAGGGAAGGTATTTTGAGGTGAAATATGGTATTACTCTATGTAGGGCCACTGGAATTATCCGTCCGTGGAGAACCAAATTATGTGGCAGATTTAACTAAATTATGCGACAAGAAAAAGCAAATGATGGAGCTTCATGCTGCATATTTCTTAAAAGTGTTACTTCATTATTTTGTCATTTCAGGCATGGTAATACTGTCTGGGCAAAAAGTTCACCTTACTAGTACCAGTTTAGCAACCAAATACAGAAATAAGCAACTGACCAGTTAACCTTTGCGAAAGGCCTTCCACTGGTGCGAACACGTTGCAACCTTTTTAGTAACTTTTGATCCATTAGAGCTAAAAATAACTTTTTTTGTTAAAATCTTTAGATTATGCAGGGGATGATGGATTATGTAGCAAATGCGGGCAACTCCATCATAATGTGAAAAAGCAGCAGCCTGGGAATCACATGATTCCAGTGGCCCCGACTATACGTAACTCTGCATATATGTACCCTGACTATACACACAAGTTTGAGGTAAGTAGATGGCTAGCAAATATCTCCATATATAAACACATAGCTTCACAAAACTTTGGTGTACAATATTTTGGGCACCACATTTTTGTAGGATTAATATTTCTATCCACAATATTCTCATGTACAGTCAACATAGCACACCTGCAGCATTTTTCTCTTTCAGTCTCATATAATAATTGCATAGGACAAAGAATATTTCAGCTATTCCTATGATTCCATCTCATTTTATCAATGCGTAGAATGTGGGAGAGGGTGTGGCAAAACGGCCAGAGCGATCGACTTCGAAGCGGGGAACCGGATTCGAGTCTCAGCAGAGACGCTCAACATCCTGTGATTCTGGGAAACTCAGTTAATCTCCCCGTGCCTGATAAAATGGATGTGTCCATCTCGAACACAACTGGTGCTCATGTAAAGCGCTCCGATACCTTCTGGTCCAGTTTGAACTATATAAAACACCCCCCCAAAAAACGCACATTCCAAGGTAACATTGCTTTCTCTCTGTCTTTCTCCATCACCGCATGGGACAAAAACACTCCAAGACATTCCTATCCTTCATTGTCACTTTTTCAGTCTGTGGAACAAATGACAACCCCAGAATTTCTATATTTGTGTCTCACTATATGGAAATAGGAACATCGACTGACATTTCTATCCTAGTACCTCACTGTGTCACTGCAAGGAACAAATAACATACCTGGACAACGACATTCTTCTTTTCTGCTGTTTTACTCCATAAAAGAACAAACACTCCACATACTTTTGTCTTTCCCCAAAAGCCCCATCAAGGGTTCCATCAGCCGATGCTCTGTTACAGAGCTTATTACTCCATACTTCCACCATAGGCCAATAGAGTAAGGCACCGACAAAAAAGACCCCGTCATGGAGAACTCCATTAACTGAGACTCTTTCCCCCAATAATGCACCATCTAAAGGTCCATCAACCAACACTCAGTGGCCCAAGGCATTTCAATGACATTTTCAACTAAGACATTGTCAGCTCGGGATCCATCAATTAACACTTCATTAATGAATGAAGATTCTAATGGTTAAGACAGCATCCATTCAGATTCCACCAACTATAAATGTATAAAGTGTTACACAAAGGCCTCAATGGAATACTGTCCAATACATAAAGCTTTTTAAAGCTTTTTAACCCTTCACATTACTTACCCTTTCCTCAGCTGTTTCTATTGCTGCGAAAAGGTAGAAAGCACAGCGCTCAAAGTGTTAAATGTGACGCACGGCTGGGCCTTCTGTGGATTAGATGGACAGATTTACTCCTGCTGGCAGCTGGGACTTTTTATGTAAAAGCATCTGTAATCATATTAAACGAAAGTGGAGGCTCAGCGCCTCTCCGGCATCAGAGGAGGGGATTCCACAAGGGGAGTACGGAGGGGACACAGAACCCTGGGCAAAGATGGAGCGGTGGAGGCAAAGGGATAGGAAAAATTCAGATGGGAATGGGCGGTGAAGAGGTCAATGGGCTTGAGCTAGAGATGGGAAGAGATTGGAAGGAAGGAAAGCCGAGGTAGGCAAGTTTGGAGGCCGCTTTCCTGGCCAAACCCAGCAATGATCAAGGCAGATGTGTCGGCACAGTAGGGATGCTACGAAGAGAGTGTGCAACAGAGACAATAAATAGAGGGAATCGAGAAGAACAGGAGAGGAAACAGAAGGTGAGTTTGGAGATGTGACGCTGTCAGTGTACGAGGCACTGGCTCACAATAAAGGCTGAGGAAACCTCCCAACAAATTGACTTATGAATCTCCAGTACGGAGGACTTCGGAGCCGATTGGACCTCTGAAGAAATGCAACCAACCCCCACCACAAGTAAAGCAATCCAACCAAATGAGATGTATTCAAACCATGGTTAGCTGCAGAACAGCTCATCGACTGTGGCTGGGAACATTGAATCCCGAATATCGACAGGACAGAATACCGATAGAACAATATTAGGGGACTTGATATCGAAAGGTAGGTGCACATTGGGAGGTATGGATTTACTATTCTTAGTTCCACGTCAACGTACCTTGAAGATAAACATTATCAACGTGCATATATGTGGAATAAGATTTAGAAAATGTATAGAATCATACCTTTTGACATTTGGTCCATCGATATTTTTGTAACAATAGTTTGTCCCATAGATATTCAGGATTCGATATTCCCAGCCTTCGCCAGCTGAACCACTGCTGGCTTAGAGGAAATAAGTTCAACCATCAGATATCTATACTAACCAGCCTTATGCTGGAGGGACAACATCCTCCAACTAAACCACGGCCGGAGAATCTGAAACCTTGTGACATTCTTTTGATGTAAACACAACATCCCAAAAAAAAGACTGGCCCTCCTGCGGATCTTCAGCAGTGAGTTCACTTGAAGGACAGAGCTGTTACTTAAGTTTGGGGCACTGGATGCTATGAGCACCCCTTTGATTCCAATATGGCTAGTTACAGAGGCTATTAGCAATGTGAAATTATAAGATTGGTGTGGACACACTTGTGTTTTCTCTGGAGAACAGCTGAAATCTATATACTAACAAGCATTGCCAAAGATAATAGGTCTCACCTTTGAGACCAATTGGCGTTGGCAGTGATTTTTAGCCATGCTGTACAGCAGTGAGGCTACTTTGCAGCATGTACAAAAGGGGGTGGTGATGGACGGAGGATCTGAATCAATCAAACACTCACACCCAGTCAAAAGATCTGGGTTTAATCCATCACCGTTCTTTAGCCCACTCTGCCACCCCAGTTCAGACATGGCTATATGCAAATCAGTCTGACCCTGTGCCTCATGGGAACAGTCCAGCCCGAACTGCCAAGCCATGTCTTCCCTGGACCGAAAACAAGCTTCCGAGGACCGGTTTCTGGCATTCCAGCCATCACCACCCCCTTTTGTACTACTTTGCAGCATGGCTAAAAAGAATGTTAAAGAAAAAGCACTATGACATGCCCATCAAGTGATTTTGTAGGCCTGCGCCAACACGGATGCGCATGCAGACAAAGAAAGACATACAGATTTTTTTCTTTTTCTTTTCCAAGCTGAGACAGATTAGTAAATAAATGTTTCGCAAAGTGCACTTTTTGTTATAGTGCTAATGCGCTTATTTAAAAAAAGAAATAGGGAGTATGTGAGGATAAGGCAACAGAGAGGGCGGGAGGGCGGGAGGGCGGCAGAAAAGGATGTGGGTGGAGAGAGAAGGACAAGTGAGAGAAAACTTGAACAATGGAGACTGGGGGATGAGAGAAGCACACAGCGGAGGTTGGGCTGGAGGGGAAGCAGAAAAGCAATGGACAATGAAGGTTGGGCAGGGATGGAGAAGAACACCGACAAAGGATGTTGTTCGGGTGGGGAGGAAACACAGGGGAGACACACGGGCAATGGAGGGCGGATAGGGAAGCAAACATCAACAGAGGGTGGGCAGGTGGGGATGGGCAAGTATATGGACAATGGATGGTGGGCTGTTATGTGAAAGCAAACAGACAATAGAGAAGTATGGAGAAGCACACAAACAAGGGTGTGGATATCGAAAAAAGGCAAGCAAAGGTGTACAGGAGAGGAGGAAGCGAGAACGGAAAATGAGGGAGGGCGAGGGGAGAAACACACAGGTGAGAAAGAAGTGTAAGAGGGAGACAGGTGGAAAACAAATACACTCTCTAGGGTACAGGGTTATTTTTATGGTTCAGGGCTAGGTTTGAGTTTTGGGGTACGGGGTATTTTAAGGGTTCAGGGGTAGGTTTGGGTTTTGGGGTACAGGGGTATTTTAAGGGTGCAGGCTAGGTTTGGGTTTTGGGGTACAGGGGTATTTTTAGGGTTCAGAGCTAGGTTTGAGTTTTGGGGTACAGGGGTATTTTTAGGGTTTAGGGGTAGGTTTGGGTTTTGAGGTACAGGGGTATTTACAGGGTTCAGGGCTAGGTTTGGGTTTTGGGGTACAGGGGTATTTTTAGGGTTTAGGGATAGGTTTGGGTTTTGGGGTACAGGGTATATTTATAGGGTTAAGACGGGTTAGTGTTTAAGGGTGTTGGGGTATTTTAAGGAGTAAGGGTGGGTTATGATTATGGGGGGCAGGGGTATTTAAAGGGAGCAGTGTGGACACCCGGAGCTGGAATGTACAGAACCTGGGAAGAAAAAACAATGAAATATTGGGCACAACGCTCGCTTTTTTTTCCCGTAATCCCTCACCCCGCACACGCCCACGCCCCCAGCACACGCCCACAGCACACGATATGAGACATGGCATGAAGGGCGGAACGTACCACATGCCCCCAGCGTTTGTCACGCCCCCAGCACACGCCCACAGCACAACACAGACACGCCCACAAGGGACTACTTTGCTGGCACGGTTCTTTTACCTTTTAAATGTATATGGTGGGCGTCTGCATAGCTTACGTCCTTCTGCTGCAACTGCCCTTTCCAACGCTGTATTGGGTGTTGTGATTGGTGCTGTGGTTCTTGAGATTACCCGCCTCAAAGGTTTGGGCTCTCTCTTTATTATATTAGTATAGATATGTATATATACACACATATATATACACACACATTATTGTGATCACACAGGAATCTGTCTGAAATACTTTCTGCACCACCGCCTTACAGACAGAAAACACACTAAGAACCGAATTAGCATAAGGTCAGTCATATATAAAGTGAGACACCCCCATATCCACCACCTAAAAAACACAGAAATCACCCCAACACATCTAGTTGAGAATTTGACTCTAGAGGGGCCCCCGGGGTCCCAGACATAGCTAAAGGGAATCCCCGTCATAGTATCCACTGCCTTCCCTTGAATCGGTGACTCACGGCGAGGAGTGACAGAAATCCATAGTTTTTGGTCCCAGGATCGATGGCCATTCGGTCAGCGCAGGCCGTGCGCGGGGCCGAGCTACGCCAGAGCTCGTTTGGCGGGAGTGGCGTTCCCTGAGCGCCATCACTGCAGATTAAGGCAAACGCCTGCTGAATCTTATTGGCTCTGAGGCATTGATGTTTCGGGACACAATAATGGATGTTATGAAATATTTATCCGCTCAGTCACGTCCGGACGGTGGAGTGATGCCCGGCTGGGTGATGACGGGGATATGTAAAGAAGCTCAGAGCTCCTCGGGCAGAAAACAGAACTCCTGCAGCTAAATCTGCTGTCTCACCGCCCCCCCCATCCCCCCTCTCCTGGCCTTCCCTTTCGAACCACCAGGCGCCCCTTTATACACCTCATTCCACCTTGCAAGACAATCCTTTTTTGTCTATGACATTGAGCAAGTATGAAAAACCCCATGAATCCTTGGTGGGTTAATGCTTCTGCTACAGAGATCACTGTCGCGTTCACAGGTTCTAATCCTGGCAAGACTGGTTGGGACTTTAATCTTTCCGAGGTCGAAAAGACAGGCACAATTGGGTTGGATAACATGGGATGGGATGGCAGACAGAAGAGGACACTGACAGTCCTCTGCGGGGCGTGGACATGGGTCTAAGATGCCCTAGGTCAGTGGTCTTCAAATTTTTTTATACTGCGCCAAAAAGATTCACCCCCTCAGAATTTGTCACAATAGTTTATTAAATTGGCAGTATTTACATGTGTCTAGACTTATTTAAACATTGCAGTTAAGTTCTGTTACCGTTCAAATACATGATTGCCAAACATACTTTTCTTTACAGGCCTTTCTAACGTGTAAAAGTATCCACAGTGTGATTAGAAGAAATGGGGGGAGGGGGTTTGAAGAATATTGGGGTCCCTTCCCTTTTGACACATACTCCCAGCCAGGTTATAAATAACAAAAGATGTTAGTGATGGCCCATTACAGAGAGGCGTCCTGACGCTTCATAAAGCTTATTTTGTCAAGAACCTGGTGCCCCCCACTTGGGATCACCTGAGGCCCGCCTATGGCCTACCCCCCCTGTTTGAAGTCTGGGGGGGCGAGGTGCGCCTCCAGTGGGTGGGACCTCCGCGAGCAGGAGGTGGAGCCCGTGCCGAGCTCCGGCGCCGCCGACAGATTCCTGGCGCGCGCCCCTCCGCATTCTAACCTAGAGTGTAAAACACTGGTCAGGGCTGGGTCCCCGGAGAGATTTACTGCGCACTAAACCTTGCCACAAAGTCAGACTGCGGGAGCTAATCACGGGGACTGGGAGGGGTGAGGTGAAGGGGGAGGGTGGGGGCGCGTCGGAGAGAGAGAGGCGGGGACAACGAGACAGAGAGAAAAGAAAGAGAGAAAAAGAGGGAGAGAAAAGGAAAGCTGAAAGGAGGGCATGGGCGAAAAAGAGAGAGCGTGGGAGAAAAAGAAACAGTCAAATAGAGAGCGGAGGAGAGAGCGGGAGATGGGTACATCAAGATATTGATGGATATAGAAAGGTAAGAGACAGAGAGAGAGAGAGAGTAGGAGAAAAGAAGAGGAGAGATCGGGAAAGACAGACAAACAGAGGGAAGGAACCGGATGGAGAACAGGAGAGCGCTAGATAGTAG
Source organism: Lissotriton vulgaris (assembly GCF_964263255.1). Lineage (NCBI taxonomy): Eukaryota > Metazoa > Chordata > Amphibia > Caudata > Salamandridae > Lissotriton > Lissotriton vulgaris. The sequence goes on along the minus strand of NW_028240702.1, from coordinate 71,273 downwards.
GAAGGAGCAGGGGCAGCTTTAGCGCTGATGGCACCATGTGTTGGCGCCCCCCTAAATCGTCCTTCCCTACGAACTCCCTCATTACCACATGCCCCTCATCTCTCCATGAAAAAAGAATAATTGATGAACAGAATGCAGAACAGTGTCATACATTCACTCCAGTACAGAGATCTGGGCCTAAATCCATCGTTTTTTTGCTCACCATGCCATTCCAATTTGGACCCAGCCATATGCAAATCAGTCTTGACCCTGCGCCCAACGGGAACAGTCCAGCCCGAACTGCCAGGCCAGGTCCTCCCCGGACTAGAAACAAGCATCTTAGGAACGGTTTTGGGGTTTCAGCCCTCATTAGCCATGATAGCTTGACTCCAGTGGCATGGAGTGCACGGGACCCACATCTGTGCATACTCGTCCTACTCGGGGTGACAAATGCAAAAAGAACTTTTGATGGACAGAATGCAGATGTCATACATTCACCCCAGTACAGAGATCTGGGCCTAAATCCATCGTTTTTTTCTCCCCATGCCATTTTAGTTTGAACCCAGACATATGCTAATCAGTCTTGACCCTGCGCCCCATGGGAACAGTCCAGCCCGAACTGCCAGGCCAAGTCCTCCCTGGACCGAAAAAGGCATCATCTTTCCATAGCCCCTCTCTCACATGCATTTCCTTTGTTTTAAAGCGCTATCCATACCAGCGTAGGCTGTCAGAGCACTTTACATCACACGCATTATACAGAGCAGTGGTGGAAGTACATTAAACAAAGTATGGAAACTGATGCTGCATGCAATAGGGCGGGGTCAGTGAGTGTGAGGGCGGGGTCAAAGATGTCATTACCTTCCAACCTATACCAAGCAGTTTGCATGTAGTTCTTTGATGACAGTTCATAACTCACTGTGCTATATTATGGTTGTAACTTATGAAGAGCAAATAACAAAAGGAACTCTGTGACATAAGCAGTAACCCACTGAGCTATCCACATAAAATACAGCTCGATTATTTGCGCTTCGCAGCTGCCATATTAACCCACTGGCGTAACGAAACTTGAGGGGGCGCCCTTGCAAGGTATGTGGAGGGACCCCCTCCGGACTCAATCATGAGCTCTCCAGCAAGAGTATTGTGCTGAGGGGGCCCTCTGGAGCTTGGGGGCCCCCGGCACTGCGGGGGCTGCGGGGACCTGCGTTACGCCTCTGTGCTACTTTATGAGTCAAAAGTGCCACCAGACACTTTACTTTTCATTTTTAGCAAGAGGTACTTAACATACAGGGTGGTCCACAATTACATGCCAAGCACATTATTATTTCATCCCATTTTTGATGCAGACGTATAGTGAGCAATAACAGGACCAATTATACACGTAGTTGTATAATTCGAGTCCACCAGAGTTATCTTGACATTTTTATTGTTGCTTAAAAACTGTCCGACACACAAGGAACTCGGCAACCTGTGCTTTTTCAACCTGTGTTTTTCTAATCACGCCCCCCCTGCCCCATCCCAGGTCTGCACCGGTTGCACCGCACAGAGAGCCGGCCCTTGGAGGGAGAAAAAGAGAAGGAGTGGAAGTGTGGGACTGTGCGGGAGTGTGTGCGTGGGAGAAACAGGGTGAACTAGGAGTGAACGTGAGGGCATAAAAGTACACTCAGGAGAGCTTTTTGGCTTCAAACAGCAGTTTTGCAGATGTGAGGTTCACAGGCTGGGTGTATGCAGGAGTGCGGTGTACTGAAGTGGCCCCTGGAGGCGTGGGGGTTGTGGTCACTTCCCTTCAAGCCCGTTTGGTCCAGTATTGAGTCAGCCGGGCTGGGCTCCTGCATCTGGAAGAGATGTGGCACAGCGGCCAGGGTGCCTGACTCCGGACCCCGCGGTTCAGGATTCGATACCCGGTGTGCTGGCGGCAGGTAAGCCCAGCACCGTGTGACTCTGGGCAATAGCTCGCTTAATCTTCCCAACGGCCCCCAGCGCCGGGACACCTCTCCGGAGGGAGCTGTGCACTTTAACCCCTTCACTGCGGCGGCTATTCCGCCGCAGTGCTAAGGTTGTGGGGCGGGCGCGTGGCGGGCGCATGCTGGTGACAGAACCGCTCCATCACCAGCCGCGGTTGCGCTGTGCTCATGACGGAGCGGTTCCGTCACAGCCCCGCCCGCTCAATAGAATGTTCAGCGCAGGCGCGAAATCCGCGCCGCACAGGCATTCCAAGGGAGCCGTGACGGAACCGCTCCGTCATCAGCACAGCGCGACTGCGGCTGATGGCGGAGTGGTTCCGTCACCAGCAGGGAAGGGGTTAAATGCTGGTATTTCATATATATTATCGAGGTAAAGGGGACCTTAGACTCTGAGCCTGTGGAGTGGGGTGGGGTGTCTCAGGCCGAGCACGTGCTGGGCCCCCCTGCTCCTTGCTGCACGTGCTGGGCGCAGTTCAAGAACTTGTGTCCATGTGTATAATTACAGCTACACTAATTGAGCGGTGATAGATTATTATTGAACCGGAGAGCCAATATGCAGATCAATCATGAACACGCGCCAATGTGGAGGAGGCCGTGCGCGTGCAGAGCACTTGGCGCACCTGGGCCGAAATAACCGTGCGCGGGCCGAGCACGGGAAACAAACGGCTATATGGTGATAACCCTTCAGACAATCACATTTTTAAACAGAGACGTTTCAAGGCATGGGCAAAGTGGGCTCTGGCCCAGGGCCCCAGCCTTCCAGGGGCCCCTGATAGATCTGGTTCTGTCCTTCGCACAGTCCCGCCCGATGACTTTGAAGCATTTTTTAAACATAGATTTTTTTAAATACCATTTTCCTGTACGGCAATATGTGGGAGTCTGTTGTAGACATTTTGCAGAGAAATATTGTGTTTGTGTTTGCCACCAAGATGCAATATCCATTAAAAGAGTTCCTTTTATGAGAACTGGCAGGGGGTCATAGAGCTTATTTGCAAAATTATTAGCGAGCTGCTGCTGTATTGCTATATTAAAAACACACATTACTATTCCTTCATTTTAGATAAACACACATTTAGAATTTGGACCAGTCTGTTTGTGCAGTGTCTGTAAACTGGCCTCAGACGGCATGAACAATCTGAAATTGGATCATAAATTCTAAGAAGTTCTGAGCAGGGCCCCCCAAAATATCCTTATCCCAGGGCTCACAAAATCCTTAAAATGTCCCTGTATTTAGCACAACAGTCCAGCAGGGAAGTACAGGAACCCGCATGCCCACATCTGGCTGCATAAACAAAACATCTACTTTTTGAGTCATTTGTGCCGAGTCATTTGCGGATTTAAAAGCATCCAAAGATGTTCAATGTGATTAAATAACATTGTTCTATATATCCGGAGTTTATTAGTGTATCAATGCTTAATGTGTTTTAATTGTGTTTGTTCTTAAGAATTGTTCCACTGGGACCAATTCTCTACTGTATTGCATATTAAAAACAAGCATTGGTAAAGCTGGAAGGCCTGGCCATGGCAAAACATTTGGAATAAAGAACAAAAAAATGCAATAAATAAATATAGAAGTGCTATGGTGGCCCATGAACTAGATCTGGACTGAAGCGCACTCCTTTGTAGGAAAATGTGCACCTGAGATTGTGCAAAATGTTATCACCCACAGGGCAAGACACTCAATAGATGAGGCCAGCTGTCTCAGGTATGCTGTGGTAGAAGTAAAATGTAATTCACGTTTGAATAGACCAATGGACGAAGAGGACTGATCGAAAGACCTGTGTGTATGTATATGTATGTATTTTTATTAGGAGGATTTTGGGTGCAGCAATTAAAATTAAAGTGTCTGCTCGATCTCACCCCATGTCCCAACAGCAAGGCATATTCTGAGCCATTTTTGCAGGATTCTCGAGACCTCTAGCGTAGGCGCGCTGTAAGGCGAATGTCTACACCTGCCCCGTTAGCACTATCAGAACTACGAACTGAAAGTAAAACCATGACACTACTTGACATTTACAATGAAGAGTCCCTGACATACTATGAACAACACAGCACACATTTTAGAAACATTAAATCACCATTGATACAATAACATTAAATTGCTATCGCACATATTGGTAGATGACTAAAATAAACTGGGCCAGAGAAGGGAAGACAGATGGACCTAAGCTCCGCAGCCTAAAAAGGTTCAGGCGGCAACACCCATTAGGAGGTGCTGGGAAGGCTTTTGCCACACAGTTTGTTTTTAATAGAGGCAACAACTGCTGCATCGGGCCTATGCTGTGCTCCGGAAGGCGGCCATTGAGCTGGGAGGAGGGCAGTCCCACCAACTCCATTTTAGGGCTCGCCTCCAGACAGCTTTTCACTGTGTGTTGTCAAATACCTATTGTAGGACAATACAATACCTACAAAAGGCCACTGCTTACTACTGGTCGGCTTCCCTGGCAGTCGTGTTAGCTCGCCTCTCGTTCAATGGCATTCTTTCCTCTTCTTGTGTTCTCTCCTTCCCTGAGGATAGCTTCTTACTACCCTTTTGATTAGATTCCTTGTTTCTTTTCATTGCTCACATTCAGGGAACTACTTTCTTCTTTAGCACTCCACAGGAGTGCATGCGTTTCCCTGCTCCCTCCCTCATTTCTTGCTTCACCCTCAAATACCCCGTGCTCTCTGTGCCGCTCTCTTCTCCACCGCCCCAGCCAGGTCATTGCTTACCCCATTCCGCCATGCCCACATTTGTTTTTATATTTATTGCCTCATTACTTCCTGCTTGACGTCTCCCCTATGCCACCCACTGTAGTCTTCACATTCTAAAGGAGAAAAAAATGTTTGAAAAATAAATTGGCGGGTTCTGCATCTGTAAATTGCTGTCGATTTGCTCCTTTTTTCAAAATGTGCTTTTGCACCCTTTATTTTTATTTACCACTCCAAGACCGGTGTCCCCCATCTTATAAAGATAAAAAAAATGGTCATTCTTGTCATGCCGTATTTGCTTTTGTGTAGTGACCCATAGACATGTATCAAACATGCACAGACAGTGGTTTGGAGAGAGAAAATAAATAGGTCAGGGGGCAATAAAAGATACTGCAACTTTGACACGGCTTCCAACCAGTAAGCAACCTATATTTGAATATTCCTAGACATTACTGTTGAGTGGAATCCTGAATATGTCATTTGCTTGTGTGTCTGTAGTGGAATGTAGAATACTGTGTTGCTTGGTAACTTGTAAGAATGAGGAAACATTGGTTACATCGCGGTCTTTACACCGCAATACCTTTACAACGCAGGTATAAGTCATTACGATGACTTGCGCTGGATGGCGCTCTAAGCTACGGAATGGCATGATTTACTATTTCAACACCTTCCCTACTGTAACGTAGGCTGGAGTGTGAATAGTAAATCATACTATTCCTAAGTCCAGCGCCCTCCAGCTCAAGTTGTTGCAACGACTTACGCTGTGATGCCTGCATTGTGAAGGCATCGCAGTGTAAACACTGCGATGTATTGTCTTATATTCGTTAGAATGTGATAGGATTCATTTATGCTGTGCTTACTGGTGCTGGAGGTTCTCGGTTCTCCTCACTGGTGGGTTTTCACAGTGGAGTGGTGTGGCTCACTGGTTAGAGGCGGCAGACCCGGAAGCAGAGGTTGGCCCGGGACCAGGGTTCGATTCCCGATGTGGCAGGGTCTTGGGCCATGGTCAGTGGACTCGATAATTCTCGCATCGGTGCCTACTCCAACCATGGGTCCCACTCAGCAACTCTGGGCAATAGCTTGCTTAATCTCTACTAACGGCCCCATCAGTGCTGGGGATGCTTGTCTTCACCTTGGAGATGCCCAGGAGGGACCATCTCACAGGGAAAGCCAGGATGGGTTCCCCAGCGGTATACAGCGCCGGGACGCCCCTTTGCTGGGGCAGCAGTGCGCTTTACAAGTATACGACAATTAACATTTTTTCATGTTTATTTCTTAATAAACATTTTACCTTTATTCATCGCGTGAGACCCATCTTTACATTGGCAAAGACTGGGAGCACACCCACTGTGAAGGAAGGACCCGAGACAGACTCTGCACATCGAGTGTTTAGCGGTACCCCATGGGAAGTCCTCCGACTAGGGCACACCTGATTATACCAAGCCCGTTGACTGCCAAGATGCCTGCCTGGAGTGTTGGGTGCCCGGTGGTTCCTCCATCAGCTTGCAATTCCTCCCATTTATCACCCACTGAGAGCGGAGAGTAAATGGAGGCGTCAAGCCCTTGGAATGGCAAAGGCCAGGAGAAATACTGCATAGTGATGGGATGCCCACACACTGAATCCCAGCTCCGAGCGGTCTGAGTCATAACAGGCAGAATTTCACATGACAATTCCAGCCACCGGGAATTTCTGCAGGGAATTCCCCCTTATTCGGAATCAAGGCCCAGTGGCAATTAACCTGCACCCTTCTTGGCCACTAACTTGTAGCAAGAAGTCATTGCCCCTGTAGCAATGGGGCACCCTCTGCCCTTTCACCTTTGAACCTTGAAATGTGTTGGTGTTATCTAAACCACCCACATACAGAACGAGTTGGTGCAACCAAGTGACTCCGTGTTCCCAAACCAGACCTGGGTGTGACAAAATGACCACCGAGAAGAAAACCGCTCGACATGACCATTAAAGGGAGGACTCCGTACTCTCACTTGGCTGAGTGGAAAAGAGATTAGCCAAGTGACAACAGGTCCATGAAGAGGGACTATAAGAAGGAAAATAAGGTAAGGGTGAGGAGAATAATACTAGGAGTGGATAAAAGGACAGTGTAAGGAAGTTAGAAAGAGGGAAAAATTAAAAAAAACAAGAAGGGGAACACAGGAGGCAGGGGTGAAAGTGGGGCGTGGAGTCCCTGCACTCCTGCCTCCCCCCTAAGGCCTCGTCTCGTCAATCCCAGCCCCTGCAGCCACCACTCCATCACCATGACCCCATTTCCCCTCCAGTGCCCCTTCGCCCCACCCCCTACGCCCACTTATCCAGATGATAACAGAGAGCGCTCAGCTGCTTCACAGATCAATGCAGAGAGCTGGTCCTGGGTTGACAATGGTTGCCATGGCGCCGGCCCTGAATCTCTTTCCTCCTCGTTGCCAGGTTGTCTTCGGTTTCCGTGGCAACTGTTGCAAAATGGAGACCGGAGTGGAGATGGGGGTTCAGGTCGTGGCCAATTCAGGGGCTCAGCCGACAAACACACGCTGCGTGGGATGTGGTGGCCTGGTGTGATGCTGCTGTTAAATGTGCTGTCGAGTGAGAGTGCTTATCAATTAAAGTGAAGAGTGATGTCATGGCAGGCGAGGCGTTCTGAAATGTCCCGTGGACGCGGTCACGACGCGCTCGTGACGTGGCCCGGGGCAGCCGCGCGGAGACCAGCCAGACTCGTCTAGTAGTAAATAAAGATATATGACGTGCGGGCGTCTCCGTTTACGGGAAGTCAACGGGCAGGAAGCAAATTACCGGCTATTTACAGAGACGGCAGTGGGGGAGGGCAGAGAGGGCGAGTGGTATAAAAAGCTGGAGGGCGGCGGCAGAAGGAAGCGTGAGAGAGAAATATTATTAATCAGCAAGCCGGCAAACAACAGCAGGGAAAGAATCAAGATGGGGAATAAAGGGACATGGATGGAACTATAAAGAAATGTTTGGTGGCAGTTTTTCATTTGTTTTCTCTTCTCTCCAGGTGTGTGCTTTTCTCTCTCTTGTTCTGGGTGTAAGTCCCCAACCACAGGGGCCCACTTTCAACCAAAGGCTGAAATCAGCGTGGTTTGCTGGGTGGGTAGCAAGATGTTAAATGCAGTGGACTTTCCAAAAGCCATTGTTCTGTATCTGGAACACAATCCGTTCTTGCCCTGAGAGTTCCATTTTGACACACGTACTGCAACTGTTACCTTCCATTCCCCACAACTGTAAAGCGCTCTGATATCCCTCGGGATCATGTTTGCGCTATATAAAACTTTATAAATAAATAAATACATAAATATCCATAGGATGCAATACTATAGAGCCTGTAAAGTGCAAGGAATCATCTTGTGTCTTATTTGACCTACATAAATCAAAAAATATAAACCAACTAGAAAATGTATACCAATGATGAAGAAAAAACAAGGTGTACACGGGTGAGCAATGCCTGTGATGCATCTATGCCAACGGAGGTAGCTTAAGCAACAATCTATAAAATATCTTGCTCGGTAAAATATGGGATTATGGGTTTAATAGAAAGTAACAAAAAGGTGATGCGTATATTAAAGTGTATTACACAAGTGTACATTATAGGTACATTGATCCATGACAGATTTTTGAGACAACCACCGACTGGGTAAATGATTTTCATTTGGATTCACTGCATGTAAATTTAGTTTATCTATAGATCCTGAAAATCTGGCATGGATCCATTCCTCTTGAGTCTACATGCTACATCCTAGCCAAATTGTATTTATTTTGGAAATCCACATTTGACATCATAAGAATCCTCTATCGTCAGAAGTGTAAATAATTAAAAACAAATAGGTGATGAGAAACAGAGTAACAGGAGATTGCCAGAGAACATAAGAGTACTACATAGGCCCCATTGGAAAATTACTTACATGGACATGTTTCGGCTGGATGAGATATAGACGCTGGCCAAAAATAAGCAAATCCATGGGAAAATGAGAGCCTGTTGCACTCCTATGCTTGAATAAGGGATACATCTCAATAGAATCTTGGTGTTTTCTAAAAATAGGTCTTCTGATGTTGTGTGAACATGCTGACATATGTTTCGCTCAAGCGTATATGCCTGCAAGATTTAGCAAGGGGATAAAGATGAAATCTGTCTCCATTGTTTAAATGTAGGCGCATTCAGCAGCAAATAGAGCATCTCACAAAAAAATAAAGGTTTGGCCACTCTTTTTCCAGTGACGCCACTGAAGGTTATCCTGTGCGTTCGTGTGAGTAAATGAAACAAACAAAACAGGACCTTCGATTTCTCTCTGTCTAAGCAACTGCAGACAAATTATTAGAATGTTCAAAGACGCTAGGGCTCAGCTGGGTTTAAAGGCGACAAAAGATAGTATGCGTCCCATATTGGTCGCTATCCGAAATTTTAATAGACACTTCTTGGAACCTAATTTATGTTGGAAAATTGTAAACAACAGGAGGGCGCTATGGTTCGCCAGCTCTACGCGTACCGGAGATCAGATGCATTTTGCCAAGAAATATTTAATAGAAGCTGCTCCTGCTGTGTGCGGAATTGCGAGACAGCGACGCTGGCTCTCAAAAGGAAGATTTGAAATATAAATGAATATGGAAAAAAGGATGGCTTAAAAGGGACATGGTGCGTGGTGAGCGAACGGTTCGCGAACAGTGGAAATCGATGGGGAAAAAAATAACCTTTTGAAGTTGGCCACAAAGATCCTACCTGCTGGCACGGAGGTAAAAAAAAATCCAAATCAAACAAGAATAATCAAACATAAGAGATTTTCCTTGAAATACAAGGTGATTGATGTGCCTCTGATCAAACCTTAAAAAAAAGAAGTCCCTCCAGCTTCCGTTCTTCAGATTCCGCACAATCTTTTCCCTCTGACACACCTTTGTATTCATTAAAACACAATAATTAGAAAAAAAATTCACATTTGATTAATGCGCTGTGTTCATATACTGAGGAATTGGGATTTATAAAATTGAAAAAGTGAATCAAACCATTTGCATGTAGGCTGGGAAGAACTCTTTCTTTTTTTAATGATATCGCTCGAAATTTGTACATTTCACCTTACATTATTTTTAAAAAATAATTTTGTGGTCTTGCTATCTCACGAACATTTTGCTTGTGGGAGTGTGGTTCGAGAAGAAAACAAATGTGTTGTTGGTACTATGAAACTGATGTCTGCCATTGGCCAAGAAACATTTTTGCCTGAACCCGTCTCATTTTCTACACTACATATGCTCTTGTGCTCAATTTTTAAGCGAGATACCGGCCAAGTGCCAAAGAGGGTCAATTCCACTTAATGTTTGCCTAACTTGCATTTAATTTGCAAGACGAAACAAAAATCACACTTTTGCCCATGCATACTTTCGTAAAAGGCAGGGCATGGGGTATTGTAGATGGAATAACATATTTTGAATTAAGATCTGATTCACATTTATCCATGTGAGGTCATCATATGATCCTAGACAATTTTTTATATCTCCCCGGGCAGCAGTTCTCTTATCTACCAACATACTGAGTTCTTAAACATTGGCAAAACACACCATTACTCAAAAAACTATGAATCATATGACCTTGCACTATCTTTGGAAATGTGGCATACATTTGTTGAGTGACATGGTATTTTGTGCAATAAGATAAAAACACATTTGAAAGGAACACTGTTTTGATGTTGATAGATTGCTGTTAAGCCACGTGGAGGGTAGACTGCCTGAGACTAATGTGACCTGGCAGCTATCAGCGCAGACTCAAAAAAGAGTGTCTATAGCAATAATATCTTGTCAACCACTATTATAGGACCCCCCCCCCCCCTCCACCGCTCACTTCCTGGGGCCCTGATTGCCATATGCCACTGCTACTTTCCTAACTCAGTTAAATGGTACTCCAAAGAGAATGTTTATTAATGTATTTATTTATTCAATGTATACAGCACTCTGAACCAACACACACCCCTCTTACCCTAAACCAGGATAAACTGAAGAATAAAATCTGACCTCTAAGACTTACACTTAAGGCAAGACATGGCATCCAATTGCAATTTCCAAATTCCAATTTGAAGATCAGAAGAGGCTTCAGATATTTAGGAAATGATCTAAACAAGCAAGTTTGTGATTCTTAATGAAAAGAAAGTGACACTTTCTCTTTTAAATAGAAAATAAGTTAGGAGGCTTCATTTAATTGTCTGGGTCCCAGGACAAATAGTCCCCGATTACCATGAGATTTTTTCAATTGATAATATTAACTGGTTAGTTAGTAAGAGCATATCTTTGGAAGAGCATAGTTTTGTGTCCTGCGCTTAAGACACCAAGTTACCAGTCTATAAAGCCATTTTCAATATGTTAATACTGCATTAGGGAACATTTGTCAGTCACTGTGGATATGCATCTTTGCAAAGTGGGGACATAAATATTTATTTTTTTATTTATTTTAGAGATACTTGGGTTCTTTTTGTACCCCAGTTTCTTATCCAAAGGGATGGAGTGCTCTGGGATGGAATCTACTTCAAGTGTGTATGTTGCTGGGTGTCTCCAACATGTTTCAACAAAATTTATATATTTGATCCAAGCTCTCAAAGTCAATTATCTTGCCACAGATCATAACCAACTCAAGCCCTTCCACGTAACCTGCTATTGGTAGTGGGTTCAGCCTAGCCGGTGGTGGAATGTTACCTCGTACAGTCCCCGTACCGCCAACAATCAATGGGAAGTACTCAGACTGATGGTCCTTTCGACTTCCTAAAAAAGATGATCCAATGGCTAGCAAAAAGCTTAATGTCCTCACATGCTCAGGCAGGGAAACGCAATGTTGGGAGGTGCGAAGAAAGATGCTGGATTTCTAAGACGATTTCCGCAAGATTTATTGGCGGTATGTAGGTGGAGGGGCATATAAATCTCTTACCACCGCCAGATTCCAAAACAAAATTCATTGCTTAACTTCGAGGAAGGGAAGAATCCAACCAGCCCTTTTTTGATCTCTAATACAAATCCCCCTGAATTAGTTATGGGACAGCTGGGGGAGACTGAAATTTTCATATTGTAAATGCAACTAAAATTAAAGTCCTGGATGAGCCGTCGAGGAGTGGTAGAAGCAAAATGAAACAAGCAGCGGCAATGCCTATTGGTCTGGTACTGGCTGACAGCCTTTTGACTTGGTCAAGCCTTGCTTTGAAATTGTTTTTGCAATGGCTTATGCAAGCCTTTACAGTTGGGAAAGCTGTCCGTCTCTCGTAAATATACAACAACAAAAAATACATTGGATAAAAGCAAAAATACTTCTGTGTTATCAAAAAACACAAATTGTCCCTGGCACTGACTCCATTGTGTGTGAATGCTCACCTTGCGACATGGTAGCATGTTTCCACTCATTGTGAAGTTAGCCAATGGCTCAATACGACTGACCCTTAGCCCGTGCTGTATGCTGAAGCGGACGGAAGAAAATTGTGAATGACACAACAACAGACCAATCAATGAAGTGGGCTGGCTTAAAGCCCTTATAGGTCATTATATTATGTATGACATTTTCGTAAAATCAAAAGGTCTTGGCTAACTATAGACATACAAAAAAGCATGGCACGGTTTCTGTGGTGACAAGAGATAGAGTGAAGAGATCCACTTAGGATGGATGTAGACATTTTCCAACCACTTGACAACGTTAGACTTAATGGAAGCCTTGTCTGCTTGCAAGGTGTTCCTGAGGATGGCGCTCTGTTTTCGCTCGAAAAAAAGGGCTGATGCTGTTCCAAATCTTCAGACCTGTGTGCCCTAATGATCTTCCAGTAGATTTAAATCTTTTAGACTCATTGTGAGAGGCCCAGTAATCCCCCCAGCAGAACTGCACCCCAGTGTTAAAGGCAATGGGGATCCCTGTACCTCCAGAGTGCGGAGGTAATAGGAAAGTACAAGTGGGACCATGAGAGTCCCTTATAAATGTAAGTGTAGACGCACTAAGTTAATCGATTATTACGGGCCGCATACCACAGATTAATACTCATTCTCTCCTCTAGTTTCATCTTTACATTTTGCTGGCAATTTTGCAGCCGGAGTCTTCTGGAGAAAATTCACACGTCTGCATTTTTATCATGAATCCTTTCAGACATTAGAAGAATATTGGAGGAATTAACAAGGCATTATTAGTTCAAGCTCGACAAGGATGATCATAGGTTCCTGGAAGGGATATAGTCGGGGCTTTAAGTGGGCCGGGTCTCATCGGGTCTGAGCACCGGCAGTTTTTTAAGGAGGTCTCAAAACGGGTCTCTATCGGGCTCTGTTTTGTGCCCTGGCAGTGGCACAAGAGGTAGGGGAAGGGAAATCCTTTAAAGAGAGTCATTTTCTCTTTGGATTTCTCTTCTCTTTTTGGAACTAAGGAGCAGCAGCAACATTGTCGTGGTGTCCCAAGGCTTCAATTGGAAGCTTTTTCAATAGTATATACAAGCCATAGTTGCTGCCTATTTATCGTATGCAATTAACAACCATTGACAAAGCCAATAGTCTTAGCTTGTTGTAGGTATGATGTTACTATTATCATTTATCTGGATGCAATGACAGAAACAACAAAATACCCGTCGGGCGGCACACTATGCTAAGCACAAACTTTTAGCCTATGTGTTTTTAAGCCACGCCCTTAATTACATTGGCCACGCCCCCTTGAGAGACCCATCAGTTTTTTCATCCCACTTTAAGCCCTGGATACCATATAGTGGCTAGCCAGTTTCTGATGGTAGCCAGATCCTTTCCACCAACAGGCTTTATGCATAATACACAGTGTTTTGCAAGTTATCCAGAACTAACCAGGGAGGCAATGGAGACCTTAAAGGACTGGTTTGATGTGATCCCATTTCCGTAGGAAATCGCACATTATGGCTGCCTGGTTTTTCACTTTTTGCAGTGTGGCAATGTGTTTTTGGGGAGGCCCCTGTATATTATGTTTAAGTCTCCCAGTTTTCAGTTTTTACTGATTTTTACAGATAAATACAGACAGAAAACAATACTTTTTCTGTCTGTATTTATTTTTTTAAGTGGGGAAATACAGAAAATGGTGCTCTTTGTGAGTGACTCTCCATGTTGTCCTTCATAAATTCCAGGCCAACAGCTAAGCAGATAGAAAGCATGGGGAGCTAAAAAAATAGGATGAGGGTTCCTTAAATACAGGCATTAGTTAACGTATATTTGTATGTAATGCTATATTTACATGTGGTGTAGTGTTTTATTGTATTTGGCTGCATAATTTGCTAAAACTCGACAGGCATCAAAGTATTAATGCATGTTTATTAGTTAAATAAATTGGGATATATATACCATTTTATGGCCATGTTTATTCTCAAAATGCAAACTAAATATGTAGAAATACCAATAAGATGGCCATAAAATAAATATGGATAAATACAGACAGAAATGTTAATAAAATAAATACCATAAAACCAGGAGCCCTAATTATGTTAGCGTAGTCTAGTCAGGTCATGACCAGCGCATGGTTGGCTTTGGCTTTAAGGATCAGAAGGAATTTCTATGAGGGCAGACCTGAAAATTGGGTCCCTTGACCACTGCTTTCTTTTGTGGAGTGAAGTTGAGTTTTGAGTCAAATATGATTCCTCGTTCCGGACCTCCAGTGATGAGGGGGGCTGGTGGGGCTTAGGATAGAATTTGTGTTGAATACGGTGCCTCTGGCCTCTCCCGATCTACAATAAGGACTCTTCTTTTTGATGGTGAGCATCCTGACGGTTGGGGTTGGTTTTAAATCATTCTGTGGATCATGCATACAACAACACTGTAAAGATGTTATGGAGGCCTCATCTCTATTCATGTAAGTGGTGAAATACTAACCAAAAAACAAACCCAACTCCTGGCAGGAGATGAACCAATATACACAAAGATCCTAGACGCAAAAGTTGAGCTTATATACAATACTCCTGTGCTTCTTCTTCATATTATTCCAGGGATAAGAGGTGAATAAATGTATCCCAGGGTAAGTAAGCAATATTCACCGGCAAACTATAGGACATACATGGTCGAGGGGAAAACATTAATATAACAAAGCCTTATTTTGGGTGTCCCCCACTTTACTTTCCCAAAACAATGCATGATGTTGTAGGCTAACTTGTAATCACTAATACATTTTAGACTTAAGATAGAAACTGCTTCTTTCAATGTGATCCCTGTTGACGGCAGAGTGTTCAAGAGGACATCATCTATTTCCATGTCACAGTTTCTGTTTTTTAACCTCAATGTCCTCAAGTTGTTGGTTGAGAAGAAAAGCCTGCAGTCTTCAAGCAAAGAATCTCTATTTTTTCTCTTTCAGCGCCTTTCTCCTTATCATGGTTGTGACATCGAAATCCAGAAAGAGTGTCATTTCATGGTTGTCGTATTCAGGCGGAAGAAATTTTTTCTACCTTACGATTTCTCTCCTTGCTTTGCCGGTGAGTCACTTTGAAAATCAATTTAGGGATTTAGATCCTTAACCACCCTAATAATATACTATCCGCAGGAGGGACGTTTTATTCTGTGCCTTTGCATCGCGCAATCCAAGCTCCTCCTGCGATACACAATCTAAAGGGAGATTTTCATACTATGTCTTGCCTTAAGTACAACAGTCAGAGAAGTCGGATTTTATTCCTCAATTTATCCTGCTACAGAATCAGAGGAGTGAGAGTTGATGCCCTGCTTTAGGATAAACAATTTTAGAAATGAGACTTTATAACACGTCTTAACCTAGGATATGCAATCCCAAAACAGGATTTGATCCCATGTTCTTTGATGTACAACCATGCATTGAGACTGTATTCCATCTGGAACACTGTGATATGGCACACTCCAAGAAGGACTTATTGTAAGCCCTACTCTCAGATATAGAATTTCAAAAATGCTAATTTATTCTAAGACCTACCCAGTGCTATAGAATACCAGAAACCAGATCTTTTTCTATGCCATACCTAATGCTATTAAATTGTTCAGATGTTCTTCCACGTTCCACCTTTGATGTATAGTCACTTACACAAGACTGTACCCCTTTCAAGTACTAGATTGTATTCTATTTCCCGTCCCGTCATCTACAATTTCATAAGGGACATTATATTTCTCACTTTCACTTGAAGACAGAGAAGAAATAAAAAAACATCCAGATGTCTTCCATGCAGAAGTCTTTAATATGGATTCATGTCCTAATTTCAATCTCGATCAAAAGGATTTATCTCCACGAGGGCCTGATTGAATCACTGTCGTCTGTGAAACTTCAATGAAGGCATCTGTTTGGAATTTAGTTATTGGGCTTGTATCTTCTGCGGTTCCAGTAAGACTGCCTAGTACGGACACTAGCAAATCTAGATTAGCGTCAGTCTCTCCAGCTGGCCTTGGTGAAAAAGGGATCTCCCTCTCTCTGGTTAAACTCTCCGATAGGAAAGACCCTCCTGTGTACACTAATGTTGTTCGACTGCCACATGGCTGTACCACGACAAACCAGGCGCCCGTACAGAGGGATGGAGGTTGAAAAAAGCCAACCAATATTGGTACCCAAATCCTGCTCTGAATGGATCTTGATGGACTGAAAATGTAAGGTCAGAGATATGGGAATGAGCGATGCTTTTGCCTGAGTGGGACAAACAATATGAGAATATGTGAGTGAGACTCTGTTGGCGTTTGTGAGGCTGGTGATCTGGGAATGAACGAGACGGTTGACGTGCGAGGCCGGTGATCTGGGGATGAATGAGACGGTTGAAGTGTGAGGCTGGTGATATGGGGATGAGTCAGACAGTTGATGTGTGAGGCTGGTGATCTGGGGATGAGTGAGACAGTTGATGTGTGAGGCTGTTGATCTGGGGATGAGCAAGACGGTTGATGTGTGAGGCCGGTGATCTGGGGATGAGCAAGACGATTGACATGTAGGCCAGTGATCTGGGGATGAGGGAAACGGTTGATGTGCGAGGCCAGGGATCTGGGGATGAACGAAAAGATCGGCGTGTAGGCCAGTGATCTGGGGATGAGCGAGGTGGTTGATGTGTGAGGCCGGTGATCTGGGGATGAGCAAGGTGGTTGACGTGTGAGGCCGGTGATTTGGGGATGAGGGAAAGGGTTGACGTGTGAGGCCGGTGATCTGGGGAGGAATGAGATGGTTGAAGTGTGAGACTGCTGATCTTGGGATGAGTGAGACAGTTGATGTGTGAGGCTGGTGATCTGGGGATGAGCAAGACGGTTGATGTGTGAGGCCGGTGATCTGGGGATGAGCAAGACGATTGACGTGTAGGCCAGTGATCTGCAGATGAGCGAGTTGGTTGACGTGTGAGGCCGGTGATCTGGGGATGAGGGAAACGGTTGATGTGTGAGGCCGGGAATCTGGGGATGAACGAAACGATCGACGTGTAGGCCAGTGATCTGGGGATGAGCGAGGTGGTTGATGTGTGAGGCCGGTGATCTGGGGATGAGCAAGGTGGTTGACGTGTGAGGCCGGTGATTTGGGGATGAGGGAAAGGGTTGACGTGTGAGGCCGGTGATCTGGGGATGAATGAGACGGTTGAAGTGTGAGGCTGGTGATCTGGGGATGAGTGAGACAGTTGATGTGTGAGGCCGGTGATCTGGGGATGAGCAAGACGATTGACGTGTAGGCCAGTGATCTGGGGATGGAAGGGAAACGATCGAAGTGTAGGCCAGTGATCTGGGGATGAGCGAGGCGGTTGACGTGTGAGGCCGGTGATTTGGGCATGAGGGAAACAGTTGATGTGTGTGGCCAGTGATCTGGGGATGAGCGAGACAGTTGACGTGTGAGGCCGGTGATCTGGGGATAAGCGAGACGGTTGACGTGTGAGGCCGGTGATCTGGGGAGGCCGGTGATCTGGGGATAAGCGAGACGGTTGACGTGTGAGACCAGTGATCTAGAGATGTGTGAGACTCCACTGAAGTTACTAGTCTGAGTGAGGTGTGAACTGCATGATGGGATGTGAGGAAAAGTGGCCCTTCATGGAAGTGTATGAGCCCAGTGATGAAGGAATGAGTGAGACAGTGCTTGATGGGGGAGATGTGGGAACAAGGGGTTCTGTGCAGAGGTATACGAGGTCGGTGATGGGGCTGTAAGGGTATGAGTGAAACCGGCGAGATGTCGAAGGCCAGTAATGTGGGAGGAAGTGGAACTTAAAGTGTGTGCGCGAGGGGACACTGATCTGGAAAGGGGTGGGACTCAAAAACAAAGTGAGAGACCATCGCTGTAATAGCAATGTGCAACCACTGAAGGGAGTTGCTTAAATGTCTGCACGAGGTGCGAACTCTGGGTTGTGCAAAGCCACATGAAAAACGATAGTGTGATCAAAATACCTGATATTTGTGTACACGGCGAGGCGTGGCAATGGCAGATGTGTGCTACGTAAAAATGTAAAAGAACATGACATCCAATTGTTATGACTCTGGGAGGCATTTATTTGCTGGACCTCGGAAGGCCAAAAGGTTGAGGTATATCATTGCAGGATTAGAACCCGTGACCGGCCGACACGCTGATGCATTACACGACCGACCATTCCTAATTACTTATCAGCGAGCGCCTCGAGCACTTAGCGCCCAAATCTTTTGTTCGTACGGAGGCCTGGAGGAGCCTCCTTGGTACAGCCGCACTGGGGCCGTCCATTACGAAGCCATTACCACGGAGGAGCGGCGCGCGAGGCGTCATCACACCAACAAAAGAGCAGATGCTCAGTAACCACGGCAACCGCGGAATATGCTCCATGGCAACAGCCCACTCATCCTGATTTATCCATCAGGTAACCTGGCAACGGCCGTGACATCACCGCCCGGCCGCATGCCCCGCGCGCTGCTGCTGCCTGGCAGCGAAGCGGATGCGAGCTGGACTCTGGCAAGAGGCGACACCGCTCGCGCCCTCCATTGTGTCTGGGGTGGAGGCGAGGGGCGGGAGGATGGGATTGTGACCCGGGGCCCATTAACCCCTTGGTCACAGGGTGATATATGGGGCCCCAGGGCTCTATGGGATAACCATCCGTGGCCTGGCGCCCGTGCTAAAGACTGTGATGCACCCGGGGCATGGCGCCCCTACATACTGACTGGGTTGTAAAAGACTGATATTTGAGGTGCAGTAGGTCCTTTGCAACCCTTGTGCTCGGTGTCACTGCACCTGCTGCACCATTGATGCCTACAGCAGTGTGGGGGTAGATATATCTAGTGCCACGAGACTCTTAGGGGCACCAAGATGTGTGCAGTCACCAGAGGGCGCTATAGGGTCATCACCCACACTGTGCGGTAACCAGGCTGTGGTGGTTGGGTTTCACCAGTAATTCTGGGGTCTCAAGTAGAGGTGGGAGCGGCGGCAAATGAATAGGAAGAGAAAAGCTCGACCCGACTGAGGATCTGGCACTCCTCTAGGAGCAATACCTCGAGCCGAGCCATCAACGTATTTGACATGTACAGTGTGCAACACACAAGACTACAACACTCAGAAAAGTGCATTTCTTTGATATGTGGACGCGTTTCACTTTAGTGCATTCGAATCGTCCTCTTAGAAGCATGTATACACCGCCAGAGCAACATTGATAGCATTAGTAAGCCCAGGGGCAAGTCACTTGTCAATGCGTCACTTCCCTATGTGAGGCCTACAAAGGTATTATAGTTGGAGGTACATTATGTTCTGTTAAAACATGTACTAGAGAGGGTTTGTATAGCATACGTCATGGGCTGATGTATTTCATGGTGTTCTGAAATGTGATAACAAAGGATTAGGAAGCACAATGAAATAAGGCAATTGTCTCGGATCACACATTTTCACCCAGTGTGTAAGCCGGGATTTTTCACAGGGTTCATTGTGCAAGTCAGCCAGCAGAGAGCATCTCTTTCTGCTCTTTCACATCAAAGGTAAGGTTCGGTCTTTAATTGTGTGAAGACCCCCTGTGGGGTGCGTCAGGTGTGCAGAGTTCTGGCTATTGGAAGCGCTGCGTGTCCCGCATCGCTGCTGAATGCTGGAGCGTGCTTGGGAACGGCTCAGCCTCTGCTAATCCTTCCAAAAATGAATGTGTCCTTGAGTAATGTAACTGGTACTCTTGTAAAGGGCTGCAATACCTTCGGGGCGAGTTCGCGCTAGATAAAAATGCAAAAAAAAAACATATCTGGGTTCTAGCGGTGGCAGTCCGCCCAGTGATGCCCATGGCGCTGTCCATGGTTACAGCGCAGCCCCTCGCTGCCGGAAGGCCAGGCCCGCTCTGCGCTGTCCAGGGTGCTGAAGTCCGTGATGGCTGGTCGTGAACTGATGAAAACAGGCACTTCCGGGGCTAAGGGGGCATCACATTTTCTTCCTCAGAACTCTTCCTCCCTCACACCCCGGGCTGTGCACACCCCAAGGCGGCCAGGCTGTGCATACCCCAAAGCGGGCAGGCTGTGTGTACCCCCCCCCCCCCCCCCCCAGCCTGTTCCCTCTCGTCACTGCCCTGCAGCTCTCTCCGCTGGCTGCTCTCGCCTCTCCCCCCTGGGCTGCTCTTTCCTTTAAGCCACAGTTGCTCTCTCCGCTGGCTGTTCTTGTCCATCTCTCCCAGGGTTTGTTTTTCCTTCTAGCTGTTTCTGTCCTTCTCCCCGAGCTATTCTTGCCTCTTCCTCCGCAACGCTCTTTCACCGCTGGATGCTCTTGTCCGTCTGTCCCAGGCAGTTGTTGACTCCTTGGTATTCCGGGCACAAACTCTTAATATCCTGGTTTCTTCTCCATCGTGCCCTTCCTACCGCTTTTAATCTCAAAACGCACTTTCCAAAGATGTTCCCAAAGCAGCTGCTATGATGTTCCAAGCACACTCGTCGCCTTTTTCATGTGCGAATAATAATATCCTGTTTTCGGAAAAGCGCTACAAGAAGTAGATGTTATTAGCAATTTCTGGTGCTCGGTTCACCCACCCCGCAAGGGTGGAAGGCAGAGCCTGCTTTGCAGGAAGTCGAGGACACATGACCTCCAGAACACCGCACTTATCAGCAGTGGGCGTTCACTTCACAGATACATTCTCCCTGCCTCGGATTATTGTGAGATTAGGAGGCTGAATGTATCCCCATCACATATTTATCATTCACCTTATATTATTCCCAATTCTCTTGTTGAGTTTTTCCTTGGTTCTCAGCTTGTGTCTGATGTCAGTTTGTCCTAGTCTGGGGTTTGTTCTTATTTCTTGTATGTGTCAAATTGTCTTCGACTAACACATTGTCAGTTTGCATGCATTATTCTCAGTTAACAGGGTATGTGAAATCTTCCGTATTGGTGTATTCCCACTTCTAAATGTATTCTTACTGTGCTGTGCTGTTCTCAGCGTGTGTCTTAGTTCATCGTGTGTTCTCGGTTTGAGTGTAGCCTCAGTTCAAAGTTTTTTTTCCCCTCAGATCTCATCCTAAGTGATTATCCGTTTTTAACCTTAATGTGTTTTTGGCCTGAGTAGATTCTTAATGTATTTTCAGGTCTGATACTAGTTGTATTCTCAATTCACAGTATGAGTTTATTCCTCAGTTTTCAGATTGACACATTTTCTCTTCTCAGTGCTTTCTCAGGTCTCAACCGAGTCCCGCCTTCTCAGTCCATTCTTGGGTCTCAGTCTGAGTGTTTAACATTTCTCAGGGCATGCTAAGGTCTCCACCCGAGTGTATGCCATTTCAGTGCATTCTCAGGCGCTGTTTCACTTCCCCTCGTGAGCTGCACACACCCAGAGAGTTGTGTTTCATGCCGAATACCGACGAGAACTATGTCTGATTAATTCTCTCGGACTGCACATCTTCGGCACCCCCCCCCGGGGAATCCCTCCCCGTCCCAGCAGCCCCTCCCGGGGGGGATTAGTAGCGATTATCAGCATAGCCCCAGAGTTTAATTAACGGGGGCCATCTGTGCCGGGGAGCGCGGGGTAGGAGAGCAGGGAAGAACAAGGGGAAGAAAGGGGCAGAGAAGACGAGAGCAAAGGGAACAAGTAAAGATGTCCTAGCGAGTAAGGGAGGGCAGGGGCAGAAAAATGGACAGAGCAGGAAAGGAAGAGCTGGAGGGGAAGATGAGCGGGGTCATAGGGCACCAGGGGGTCAGAAGCAAACAAAGCCAGGAGAGCTTGGGTGAGCAAGAGCGTGGGGAGAGGGAGCAGGGTGTCTGAACCAAGAAAGCAAGGCACACAGCATGAGGCAAAAACAACAGGAACAGAGAGAGCTAGGAGGGAGGCGGACCTTAGGGGGGCATGGAGGGGGGTAGCAAGGCAGTCACAAGCAAATACAGCCAGAGCGAGGCAGAAGAGCTAAAGCCGAGACAGCAAGGGACGAGAGGCCCAGAGGGAACGGGAGCAGGCAGAGAGCACACAGGTAACAAGCAAAGAAATGTAGGCAGGGCAGGGTACGCCCACCAGTGAGCAGAGGGGGTCAAGGAGCCTCGCCCTCACTTCACCCAGTGGGAGCCCTCGGCGTCTGTCCATCGCCAAGGGCTCCTCCTGACCCCACCTCTGGCCGCTCGCTCTTGGCTGCTCTGAAGGTTGCAGGCGTGTTCTTCAGACATGCCACGGGCTGGCCTCGCGGGTGACGCAGCCAGGCCCTGTTATTATCATTCATTTTATCATTTTATTATTATTATTACCATACTACGTGGGCTCTAGGACTTTACTGTATGTAATCGTGTATGTGGCACATAAACACGCGTGTGGGCAGTTCAGCGCTTGAGTCATTATGGCACTATAACGCCTGGTGTGGAGGTACATAATCCGCCTGCCTCGTAAACACGTGTGTTGTAAACGCGGCCTGCCGCCCGTTACGTAAACGCTGCGCGCGGCACAAACACACACGTGGCGCGAGCGCGCGTCCTGAATCAGGAAGCGCGGCCCCGCCGAGCGCACCTTGGAAGGAGCGCGGGACAGAACGTTCTGCGAAGCCGGGGGTTGCCATGGCGACGCTAATTGCTGGAACTTTCCCCGAGCGGAGCACGCGCGGGCGATTACCGCGCACGAGGGGGGCCGAGGCCCTGCAACAAGTAGCGCTCATTGTGTGGGTGTGAACACGTCTGGGGATGCGCACACGCGTGTTCCTGCATGCTTGATGTAGTGCACGCATGCTGGCGGGTCGGAATGTTCATGCAGGTCTTAGAATTTGGACACTTGTCTGTGAAATGTATGCATTTATTTTTGTATGTTGCAGGGCGCCTTCATTTCACCTGGCCACGTCACAGCACTAGCTCACTCTGTGAATGATGAGCATGTGGGGGCCCTGGAAGAGAAGCGGAATGTTCGTGGGTCTGGTCCGAGAATAAAAATGGATAGGTGAGGTTCATCTCTGACATAGCAATGGGGTTGGTCAGGTGTACACAAAACCCAGAATTATGGTAAATAAACCTAAACTGGTAAGAAGTATGTATATGCCATGGTATTAAAAGTGCAAAAAGAACAGATGATGGACGGAATGCTGCATTAATCAAACATTCACCCCCAGTCACAGATCTGGGTTAAATCCATCCTTTTCTTTTGCACGTCACACCATTCCAGTTTAGACCCAGCCATATGCAAATCAGCCTTGATCAGGCGTGCAACACCCATTGGGCTCACAGGGCTTCAGCCCCCCCGTCATGTGTGTCAGCCCGGGCAGAGACAGCTTCGCGGGCTGGCGAGCATCTTATTGCAGCCGCACTCGAGTACTTAACAGGTTTTTAAAAGAACATTTACTTGCAAATGAGGCTTTTGTTGTGTGTTCACCCCTTCTTACAGCCACTCTGTCCATGGTTTGAAGAATTACCCCCCCCTCCGAAATATTTTTCAGCCCCCTACCCCCCGAAATTTGGCTCTAGTTGCCCACCTGGCCTTGACCCTGTGCCTCATGGGAACAGTCCAGCCCGCACTGCCAGGCCAGGTCCTCCTTGGACCAGAAACAAGCTTCCTGTGACTGGTTTCGGGGTAACACCCCTCATCAGCCAGGCTAACCTGAATCTTGTGGCAGAGCAAGCATGGGACCCACGTCTGGACATACACTTCCCACTTAGGGCGACAAATGCAGAAAAGAACGATTATGGATTCAACACTGATCTGTGACTGGGGGTGAGTGTTCAAAAAGTTTCAGCACTCCATCATCTCCTTGTGTTTGCTTTGTTCACCCGAAGTTGGCAGAGTATGCCCAGACGTGGGTCCCTTGCTCACTTTGCCACTGGATTCAAGCTATTATGGCTGATGAGGGGTTTTACCCCAAAACCGATATGGTCCAGGGAAGGCCTGGCTTGGAAGTTTGTGCTGGACTGTTGCCATGAGGAACAGGGTCATGATTGATTTACATATGGCCATGTCTGATCTGGGGTGGTGGAGTGAGCGAAAGAACAATTATGGATTTAACCCAAATCTGTGACTGGGGTGAGTGTCTGAAAAGTTTCAGCACTCCGTCCAGCATCTCCTTGTGTTTGCTTGCGCCCTAAATTGGTAGGCTATGCCCAGACGTGGGTCCCTTGCTCATTTTGCCACTGGATTCAAGCGAGCCTGTCTGATGAGGTGTGTTAACCCGAAACCGGTCCCAGGATGTTTGTTTCCGGTCCAGGGAAGAGCTGGCTTGGCAGTTTGGGCTGGACTGTTCCCATGAGGCATAGGGTCAAGACTGATTTACATATAGCTGGGTCTGAACTGGGGTGGCGAAGTGAACTAAATAACGATGATGGATTCAACCCAGATCTGTGACTGGGGTGAATGTCTGAAAAGTTTGAACACTCCGTCCATCATCTCCTTGTGTTTGCTATGGTATTAAAAGTGCCATAGGCTTTAATAGTAAAACCGCTGACTGTTATAGCTGTCAGCTATATTTTGTCGGAGTATCCTATCAACCAAATCATAAATAAAGCTTTTATTTTGCTGTGTTCTGGCACACCTGTCTGTGTGTTCATGTTCGTATGCCTCTGAGTTTTTCTCCATCCTCAAGCCCACCACATGCACCTAAGATCTGTGTTCCAACGACAGACCATTTTGGGTGAGGCGAAGACATGGCTGAGACATGGTACCCCATACATTTTCCAAGATTTACCAAGACTTTTCCACAACTAACGTCTTCACCCAGAAAGGACTTCATGTTACACTTGACAGGCACACGTCTCTTTGTTTGAGTCAATGGTGGCACCGGCACTCGCTGTTGGGGACAAGGACATATTGTTCATCATAAGAATTTGACCCAGAACGAAATAAAAAATGTGAAAAGAAAGAAACAACGAAAATAAAGATAGGAAACCTTAAAGACACCTTTGAAAGAGAAATATAAAATGACAGAAAATGTATGGTGGTGGAACAAAGAAGCAGGAGGTGCAATCAAGACTATGCAGCATTGGCATTGAAGAACACCAGCATTCAGGTTCCTTAGAAAATGTTCTGTCCCTGCACTTACATTTTTGCAACCCAGCCCAACAAGTAATTTACTGTTTTCTTGTTTCTTGCTCATTATCTCCCGAAAGTACACAGCACATTTCAAAATACCCAAATAAATACCACTATATGTTCATTGCCCAAGCTGTTCCAGCTCCCTGAACGTACAGCAATTCAAGAGGTGGTTGCTCCCCACAACATGGGCAAAGGGATACTAATAAATCCCAAACCTCTGCCCTCACCAGTATTAACCAAGGAATTAGGATCTAAGAGGCACCGGTGTTGCTTTGATGTGGTTGTCACCAAATTCAGTGAAACACAAGTATCACCAGTGAATAAGTATGGCAACAGATATCAATATGAAAATATTACATACCATTTATGACCCTATGTACAGGAATCAGCTGAAAAGGCCTCCACACTGGCCATTCACCTTTCCGTACGGACCTTTGATGTTGGGTTCTCACCGACCAACCACACACACACACCGAATGATAAGCACCAGAGGCACAAAACCGCTGCAACAAGGAATAGCACATCAACCACCAGTTTCCGCCATAATAGAAAACCAACACAGGAATAAACATCTGATTTTGATTTATTTTGGATTTATAGTATGCAGTATTACTGTAGGGCTACTAAGTAGGGCTATAATAGCGCCTATCGGTAGTCGTAAGAATCGCTTGCCAACCTAAGGTTAAACACCAGTGCCCTACCCATCCCCCTCCAGACAGTTCAGTGCTAAAAAATCAAACTAACTAACTAATCAATACTAATTAGCAGTGACTAGCCAGAAGATTAGCCTGAAATGTATTCAGAAGGTGACTTAACAGGCTCATTATGAAATTAATGAGGTCATTGATTAATTGAATGAGCCTTAATGGAATGAGTGACTGCTTAATAGTTAAGCCGGATATTACTCTATACACGGACTAGTCCCTGGCGGCCAGGTCTGTGGCAACAAATGCAATACAGTTCTGTGGGTGTGGCTATAGTTACACAAGAGCCAATACTGTAGCCACATATACCGTTCATGCGCGACCACCTATGGTCCTATGCGGTACCCACATAGCTAAGGGTGGCTACAGCTATCAACACTTGTGATTCCTGTAGTTATTATAATGTGATCATACCCCAAATTCAAGATGATTGTGCTCTTTCCTCTTTGATTAACCTGTTCGCTGCGCACATCGGCCAACAGCCGTCGCAAACGCTACCTCCGTAGTGCTGCGCACATCCGTTGGCCGACGCGGCCCGCCCACTCTTCAAAGCCGCCGCACCACGGCTGATTTTCTGCCGCGGTAAAGGGTTAACTTATGTGCTATATCAATAACAAATGTCAATAACGAAAACGCTTAATAGACACAAGAAACTAAATAATATCTGAGGGGATGATGTCTAAGCTTAATATTCCTTATGGTTCTATACTGTACCAAAACGCATATATTAGGGACATAGACATACAACTGAGGTTTGCATGATCTTAAACATTCGAGTGTAGAACACTGCGGTTATTCCATTGAACGGTTCTACACATACATATGCAAGATTCAGAGAAGTAAAAACTATTTAATATTATGGCTGCTATAATTTCCTCATAATTAAGGATTCACCGCACTTGCTGCAAAATACACATCCTTCTGCAATATTGGTAGATTTCAACAACAACAAAAATGGTTTCTAGGTAAAACGGGTCACAAGTTATTTGAAAAGAACAAAACTGGGTGCCATGCAGCAGGAGACACTTTGCAAAGTATAACTGGTCTCCATTTGAGAGATGATTGCAGTTTTCAGGTGTTTAACTGGTACCAATGAAGTGAAATCATTGAAGGGACAGAAATAATATTATCAAAGAATTTGCCAATTTATTACACATACAAGGGAAAGAGGCGGTCTAGCGCTGCCCAACCTTAAAATGTATTGGTGGGCTACAACTATTTAATACAGTCGTCTACTTTTAACTCCCAGACAAGATTCTAACCCTATTAGGCCAATTCCAACTCCACAGGAACTTATCCTTGGCAACGAGGCAAGTAACCACTTATGGAAACTAACGTATGACTGCCATCTCAAAAAAGTGCGTTTCAAAACACTTAAAGGTATTTACACCGTGTGGAACCAGGTTCGAAAACTCTTGGGGATAGGCAGATGTTCTTACTATACTACGCTAGAGAACAATACTAATCTTCCTGGAATTTTTGAGGATTCATGTATGAGGCGATGGGCCAGATCTGGAATCTTACAGTTCGGTTCGCTGTATGACTCTATGGGTTTTTGCTCATTTACATCCTTAAAAACTAAATATGGGTTGGATTTCCGCAATTTTTAAAAATACTTGCAAGTCAGGGATTACATCTTAAAGAAGGGGGGTGGCAGCGGGTGCTTTAAGAAAATTCCAGCAATTGAAACCGTGGTTAGAACAGAGAGGGTTAAAATTGGAGAAATCTATAGAGATTTAATTGCAGCACTACCAGATGATATAGAAAAAACATGTATGTAAGTGGAAAAATCAAATAGGTATCTCAACGGTGCTAGCTCATAAAGCATTGGAACTGTCAAACTCTGTATTAATGTCAACCAAACTACAAGCCCAAGTTTACAAAACTTTCTTCCAACTCTATTACACCCCTAGAAGGATATCTAAATGGAGTGTGGGCAAATGTACACTATGCCCTAGATGTATGATGCCCAAGGCCGACTTGACACATATGCTGGCCACATGTCACACCTTGGACAATATTAAACAAGAAATCTCTATATTTTTATCTGGAATTTTAGAGACTAGTATCGAGATTTCCACAACAGAAATAGTATTAGGGGTGGATAGGACTATTAGAGCTAATGCCATGCAGGGACTTATATTTATCTCGATGGCTGTATTAAGAATTTGTCTAACTTCCGCATGGTTGGATGAATATCCACCTACATTTCAACAATGACGGACGTGCTTTTTAGCTACATACAACCTTGAAATCGCTATTTATAGTCGAAAGGGAATGAGGAAGAAAAAAAAAAGGATTAGAAATCTGGGATCAGGTCAGATTATGGACGGGGAAACCGGATTAGAAGTTAAATAATGAATAGTAATGATATGTAATTACTAAAATTGTGATGTCCTTGGATTCTCTTTTGCTTTTTTTTTTCTTCTCTTTCTCTTTCTCTTTCTTGTTCTTTTTATTTTTTTGTTTTGTATTCCTTTCATTTCCCGTATCTCCTTATTTAAAATCATTCTTATGTTGGACAATACCAAGATGATGTATTTCAAGGGTAAAATGTTGCCTGTATCGGAGGGGGTTCTTTGGGGTGGGGAGGGAGGATTAATTAAACTATTGTAAAATTCAATAAAGAACTGTTTAAATAAAAAAAAAAAAAGAATTTGCCACTTTATGCCACATCATTTGTCTTTTCTTATTACATAATTTAAATGAACCCTGTTGCAAAATGTGCTCCTCCTTTTGAGGAATAATTCAGTGGTCTTGAGTATATCACACCACTTTTACCACCAAATCACGATACAGTATGTTCATTTGGGCCTTAAAAAAGTCAAAAATGGCACACCATCATTTATGGGCCTGTGCGCCAATGTTTGGGATTTTCTTAATAGCATTTTGCAGTTGGAACATTCTTTTTTTTTAAAAATATCTTTTTATTGGTAGTATGTATATGAGAATCAATGTACAGATATCATCTTACAACATCTATGCAATATAATGCTACCGGCTGTAAGCTGTGGCTCAGCATCGGTCCTGGTTTGGGTATAGTTTTCCAATTGAACCTTGGCCTCATTGCTAGTGCAATTTTCTGTGGGCCTTTGATACTCCCCATCATAATAGTCCACTTACAAATGCATCCTGTAATCACATAACTAATTCTGATTTGCGTTTTATCCCTGAAACACCAAATAAAGAAATTAACAGAGCAAACAAAACTTCTATCGCTATTTGGCAGCTTCTGGCGGAGTGGGTGAGTCACCTTATGTTACAGCAGTGTGTCTTTCTTCGGTGTTAAGACAAGATTCTGGCGCAGTATCGCGTATGTCTGACGCAGCTGGAACATTCTTTACACTCTGTGACAAAAGTTTGATAGCAATGCTTTTTTGGTATTGCTTTTGGAACCTGAGATTTATTAGTTAGCCTGATTCTTTTCCTTCCTTGTCATTTGATACTGTACTGATTTGGGAATGTACTCTGTAATATCGAGCGCAAAAATTGCATGGCACACTTATATTGAGCAGAATAACTATCCAAAGGTAACCGTACATCATGAGGCTATTCTTAACTTCACATCAATGTATTTTGACGAATATATATATATATATATATATATATATATATATATATATATATATATATATATATATATATATATATATACACAAGAACCTTCTTCCACACAAGAAAAAGCAGGAGCCCCGGGGCAATAGTGGAAGCTCTTTATTTTGCGTGTTGTGGCGAATGCAGCATTTCTGGCTTGGATGTTAGCCGTCATCAGCGCCCGAAGCTTCCCACGAGTTCCAGCAGCACTCTGCTAGTCAGTCCCACCCCTCTCGGCCTGGAAGTATATAGGCCCGATCCGCCCCCTGGTTAATGTTCGCACACCTGTGTAAGTTTCCCTCAGTCTTGGGAAACTACTGGTCCCAGAATCCCCAATGTCCGGATTCTCGGAGGTATCGCTCGGGGGAAAATCAACACCCGTGGTTTATTTGCTGGGGTGTAGGTTGCAGGGTGAATAGAATTGCTCCAGCTTCGCAGAACGCAAACAAAGTTCCTCCTCTGGTCCTATATATATATATATATATATATATATATATATATATATATATATATATATATATATAGAGAGAGAGAGCGATACAGATAATATGTGCATGCTTTCCTTCGATAATTTGTCCCTAGAAATAATGCCCACGATACTAGTGTGCCATGTTATCCTGGACTCGATATTCAGGCGCAACACCCTCTTTATGTTATAAATAATGTGTAAAGTTTTACACTACAGGTGCCTGCCCCATTGCAGAAACCAGGATGCGGGGTTTCTTGGACTGTGATAAGCAGAGGGGACAGATTTACATGAGGAAAGGCAAGTGAGCGACAGGCGAGCTTGGAAGCAGGGAGCCCGGGCGCAACGACGGAGGGGTGTGTTGGAGACCAGGATGTAGGGTACCATTAGTGATGCAAGTTTGTGGTGGGAGAACCTTACACTCATCTGACGATCATTTGAAACACGTTTGCAGCATGGTTGGGATTTACCTAGTATCATGTCCATGTGTAAGCAACAGAAGAGGAGACATGGGAATAATAAGAGTGGTATTCCTTATGGGCCAAGTGGGAGGTGAGTGGGCTAATGCACCTGCTGTAAAAAGCTGTGGGGAGCTGGCATGCTCAAGAGCTACTCCCAGCAGGCACAGCTTAGGCCCATCCATCACTGGCTCACCATTCACAAGCACAGTCAATTCAAACATCTCACGCACACGTACAAAGCCCTGCACAACACAGGACCAGAATACCTGAGCAGCCGCATACACTTTCACCAACCCACCAGACACCTATGCCCTGCCTCACTCTCACTCGTACCGCATCCCCAAAAGCAAAATTAGAGTTCGCTCATTCTCCCACATTGCACCCAAGACATGGAACGACTTCCTTGAACACATCAGAGACTCCTCCTAAGTTCTTGAGATGCGCAAGAAGCTTAAGGCCTGGTTCTTTCGTATTAGCACCTTGGGGACCACAAACCTGTACACCTGTCCAAATGCCTGTAAACCCTCTCGGGTGATTAGCACACTATACAAGTCAATGTCAAATAAAATAACATCTTTCTGTGACCTGTACGAGGAGTATAGCTGAATTGGATCACAGTGACCCCTATTCCTTCATAACAACAAATGGTTCTTATAAGAGTCTCATCAACCCACAATTGTCAACTCGACAGCCATTCTCCGTGCCCCACAGATCAGAGTGCAGATGTACACCGTGCTCTCCTCTAATCCCACCTCACAACATCTCACAAACCGCGGTCGCAGATTTAGCAAGAGAAGCAATCCTGGGATTATCCAATCAAATCTTAAGCGCTTTATGCTGCAGAGCGCAGTGCGCCACTCAACACTACGCAAGAGTCATCTGCAAGAGACCCATGGGCTGAATGTCACAAATGGTCTGTAAAGAGGAAGATGCCACCCACCCTTGCTTAGGAGGCCGGTGGTGTTGAAGCAGGGCAAATAGGAATAAACTGACTCCATCCAGAATCCATTTTTAAGCTCATTATGCTCAGAACGCCTCTCATCATGATTCAAAATCGGGTAAAATAAAGAACTAAATGAAAAACAAATGATCCTACAGATTACTGTGGGTCTGTAACCTACTGTGCATCTGGGGCAGGCTTGGACTTTCGATATAAATGACAATCTCACATAATCAGAAATAAAACAGAGTCCATCTAATATTGAAGTTAGACTTATTCAGCACTTTATAGCGTGAGCCAAGACTGTGCAAAACATACTACATACTTCCTAAGAGACATCTTCTGGCACTGTAGGGAGGTGTTGTAAATGTGGACAGAGCAAAACATAGTAGAACGAGGTACTCAGTAGACATGGAGAGCTGTAGTTTAGCACAAATTTCAACAACGCCATTGTGTGTGTGTACTAGATTCAAAAACGTGGCAACCGTGTTTTGGATCTAGAAATCTAATCCCCAAAAGCCTTCATCAGGACAAATTCAACAAGCTTAACTACCTAGGCAACTCCTATGAGAATGTAGAGTTAGCTTATATGTCTGGGGACCGCCCTATTTAGTCAAACAGTCACAAGGAAAATCTTTGAATTTCCACTACAAGTGACAATCTCGTCACTGTAGTAGTATTTGTATAGCGCACCGAATCGACCCCCGAAGGGGTATCTCAGGCGCTTGTACGCATACCGCTGTGGAACCCTTCCTGGCTTTTCCCTGTGAAGTGCCCACTCCTGGGCACCCCCAAGGTGAAGCCAGGCATCCTAGCGTTGTTGGGCCGTTGTGGAGATTAAGCAAGCTATTGCCCAGAGTTGCAGAGTGGGACCCATGATTAGAATAGGCACCGAGGCGAGAATTATCAGGTCCGCGGAAATTGAGCCCAAGACCCGCCAAGGCGGGAATTGAACCCTGGTCCCGGGCTAGACCTCTGCATCAGGGTCTGCCGCTCTAACCATTGAGCCACACTCTCCACACTGCATCCTTTTCTGTGTGAAACCAGTCCCGATGAAAGCGCCACATCTGCCCAGAGCACTGAAACGTGTTGACTAAAAACCTATATCAATGGCATGAGGCACAGACCTGCTTGCTTTTTTTTGCAACATGTGGGCTGGGGACATGAATGCCATCAATACCACTTGGTAGCTCGACCCCACACAATTTACTTCCCTACGGTAACCCTTTACACATATCGGCTTTCCAGATACACTACACTTCCTATCCCACAAAACAAAATACTAAACAGGAGTTTACATGGCAATCTGGACTTTCCAGAATGTTTCTCAGTGACAGATGAGAAACCAGGTGATGAAACATGACACTAGGTAGTTGAGGGTTCATCATCATCTAGGAATAATTGTTCCAGATTACTGGTGAGATAATAGTTCAAACCTTACACCAATGGACTTTTTTGCCTTTAATCTTCATGGCGTGGAGCCAAGGGCCAGCGTGCTGGGCTGAAAGCACAGCCTGGTGTCTTAGAATGAAACCAAGGTTTAAGTCCTGGGGACAAGCCACAGCCTGGAGTTCTGAAATGATTCAATGACCTGGTGTCACATGAAAGGACCCCAGATTGGTATCTTGACATGTATCTATGGTCCTGGGTCTCAGGGAAGAGCCAAGGCCTGAATTTGTGGTAAGGATCAACGGTCTGCTTTCTTGCGATAGAGCCATGGCGCGGTATCCTAGGCAGGAGTCAGGGAATGTAGTGGTGACGATAACATCATGCGATGGAGCTATGACTCAGAGCAGCTGTTAATTTGTAAAAAACATAATTGCCTGGAATCTCGTCAGGAGGCAGCATGCACCAGCCCATTTCTCGTGTTAGCGCCGCGTAAAACGGAGCAATCTACAAACCATGGAAGTTGGGAGAGAATGTGGCATAATATCCAGAGCTGCTGACTTTGGAGCTGGGGAACCAAGTTCGATTCTCTGCATCGGCTCAACATCCTGTGATTCTGGGCAAATCACTTAATCGCCCCGTAAATGATTGTGTCCTTAACTGGTGCTCATAAAAAGCACTGGCATTGATGATTAAGTGCCAGTGCTGAGCACCAGAACCCACCGGCTCAAATTAAGCACGGGCTCAGAGCCATAGAAAAGCATGGTGGACTGGATCTATGGACAGATTTCAGTAGAATGAACCTTGATTCAATGGTGTGCGATGTGGTCATCACCAGGTATCGAGGGATGGGGCCGTATCCCACTATCCTGGGAGAGAGCCACAGTCCAGTGGCATGGGTGGCAGCCGGGTCCTGAAGCTATGAGGTGATGCCATGTTCTGGATGGAGTAGCCATGGCATTGTGCCAGAGGATGGAGGAGAGGCCATGTGTCCATAGACAGTGCCACAGACCGGTGCCATGGGACGGAGTCATAAGATGCTTACAGTGGATTGCGCCTGTGGCTCCTGTTGTGAGATGGATTCAAGGCTGCCGTCCTGGGATGCAGCCACAATCTAGTGCCATGTGATGCCAGGTCCTGGAGCTGGTGTGTAAAGCCAGGAGTGGAGGTGTGGTGATATATCTGGTTCCGTAGTCAGGTGCCTTGTGTTGTAGTAAAGACCGATCAGATAATGTCATGGGATCGAGCTGTGGGGCGGGGTCGTGGGATGAAGCCATCTGACAAGGAAGCTCTATCTTCAATGTAGGCATGGTACCCTACCCTTGAAGTCATTTACCAGCCGACGGCACCAGGATAAGGGTCGAAGCGGTGATTTGCGTCAAGCCTCTGAGGAGTGTTGTGAAACGCCCATCTAGGTTTTGTTTTTTGCCCTTTCTATAAACATATATGTGCAAAATGGATTGTTCCTTTGTGCAAAAACTTGGCTTATAGGGAGCTCTGGGAATCGTTTAGAATACTGCAGAGTGATACCAGCCAGATCTTAGTTTTTTCTGTGGCTATGTGTCTTAAGGCTTTTTGGATTAAGGAGCGAAACTCACACAGTATGTTACGGATCTTTGAGAAGTGTTTTAAAAAATGTACGCGGTGCTGTGCTGTGACTTTTAATTTTCATTAGGTACTATCTCTGATTTTTAGATTTTTAGTAGTGATTGTTTAACAAATTCCGGTGCCTTTTATGTGCATCTATTTTACCAGATATCCTCTATTTATTGACACATTTAAAAACTGTATTTTTATGTATGGTTCTATTGTGTTTGCTTGTTGGTTGATACTTTTATGATCCAATGTGATCGCAATAAAGTTTTATGATGATGATATAATCTGGTACCATACTCAGGTACCTCGTGTTGTAGAAAAGACCGTTCGGATAATGTCATGGGATTGAGCCGTTGGACGGGATCATGGGATGAAGCTAGGGTACGGTGCTACAGATGGCCGCAGCTCAGTGCTGTAGGATAGAGCCATGCGATGGGTTCATGGTGTGTCTTGTAGGTGAGCATTGCACCAGTGCTGTAGAATAGAACCATGGGAAGATTTCATGAGATGGAGCCACAGATGGATGCTTGATTCCGGTCTGGGAAAGACATGGCTTGGTAGTTCGGACTGGACTGTTCCCATGAGGCACAGGGTCAGAGCTGATTTGCATATAGCCAGTGTCTAACCCAGGGTGGTGTGGAGTGCAAAAAACGATGGATTTAGGCCCAGATCCTTGTACTGGGGTGAATGTATGACATTGTTCTACATTCTGTCCATCAACTGTGTTTTTTGCAGATGGATGCCATCGGTGGGCTGAGCCTTGTATTTTCGCATGGAGGCATGGGGCGGTGTTGTGGCATGGAGTCACAGTGTGGCGCTAGTTCTGGAGCTGCAGGATAGAACCATGGGACAGTGTCAAGAACCATGGGACAGTGTCATGAACCATGGAACAGAGTCATGAACCATGGGACAGAGTCACAAGATGG
Source organism: Lissotriton vulgaris (assembly GCF_964263255.1). NCBI lineage: Eukaryota > Metazoa > Chordata > Amphibia > Caudata > Salamandridae > Lissotriton > Lissotriton vulgaris. The sequence continues at coordinate 36,259 of NW_028240702.1, read as the reverse complement.
ATCTACAGAGTAATGCCATTGGTGGTCCACGGCCTTCTGTTTTAGGATGCAGACAAGGGACAGTGTCATGGGATGGAGCCACCATCTTGTGTTATAGGTGGGCCCTGGACTACTGCTCTGGGATAAAACAATAAGACTGAGTCCTCGGATGGATCCAAGGCCTGGTGCTGTGGAAAGAAGCCACAGCCTTCTCGTTGGTAGCGAAGCTCGCAGACATCGAGCTCTGGGGGTGGCCTGCTGAATCAAGGCTAATGCAGGCAATGCTTCACCGGCTGACACCACATTACTCATCACAGGCCTGGTAATGGTTGGCCCTCCATCACACGTGCCCTCATTCCCCCTGGAGTGTCTCCAGTGGCATGTGGGCACAGGTCCCTCGCTCCACTTTACCACCCGTCTCCTGAAAGACACCTGCAAAAACAACGAAGTGTCAGAAAGAATGCTACAATTAATCGCAGCGCTGTCTAGTGCTCGGGCCGCATTTCAGAACACCGTTTTTTGCCCACTGTGCCATTCTAGACAGAGATCTGCCTTGTGTAAATCAGTCTTGAAAAAGAACAGTCCAGCCGAAACTTCCAGGCCAGGTCCCCTCCAGATGGGAATACAAGCAACCCCAGACCAGTTTTTATTTATTTAGCTCTCATCAATGAAGGATAGCTTTGGTCTGATGGCACAGTGAGCTAGGCACCCACGTATGTCAGGGAATACCCTAATCACACGTAGGGCATTAACTGTAAAAACAAGAAGGTGAAAGAAGGAATGCTTGCATTAATCTCAGCCCCTGGCAATCACTCAGAGCCACATTCCAGACTATCATTTTTCACCCACTGATACCCACCTTATGCAAATCAGTCTTGGTCCTGCGCCAATAAAAACGGTCCCCTATCTGTGACGTGTGCCTTGTGTTGACTGCACCACTGTGCCAAGCTACACTCGAGTAAAGAGCCCCAACGAGGGTGAAACAGATGTTGAGTTACTTGGTTCCGGTTCAAGAAGGACCTGGCCTGGCAGTTTGGGCTGGACGGTTCCTATTGGAGCAGGGTCAAGACTGATTTGCATATGGCTGGGTCCAAACTGAAGTTGCATAGTGGGCAAAATAACAATGGACTGGAAAGTGGCCCGAGTAATCATCAGGGTCTGAGATTATTTCAAGCATTCCACCCATCACCTTCGTCTATGCTTCCTCCAAATGATCTGTCTCTGCTCCCTGAATGCCTGCTCCATCGCTCCTAAGGAGAACGGACACCATGTACTGCCACCGAGCACACTCATTGCACACCTGCAAAAAAGGGTATTTACAGAGTGGGTACAAAATTAATCTAGTGTACTCAGAACTCCCAAAAAACTGGAAGTATACTGATCGCTTCAACAGAACCAATGGACTGAAATTTAAAACAGGCACATTTACAGGGAGATTACAAAATTGGTAGACATCAAACTACACAGAAGTGTTCAGAGTTCTTACAAATTTAGTGCACTCGCGGAGTTTCACTAGAACTAACGTGAACACATGGCCCCTACAACATCAATGTACTCACAGTGCTCTGTGACAAAAACACTGTTTTCAGCGAACTGATGCAAAAACCAGTGTCCTCATCAAGCTGCTACAAAACGGGTACACGGGTTTATGAGGACTGCACGAGTTCACTGGTTTACACGGACCCGGTTAGTCCACTGGTTTATGAGGACTGCACGAGTTCACTGGTTTACAGGGACCCGGTTAGTCCACTGGTTTATGAGGACTGCACGAGTTCACTGGTTTACAGGGACCCGGTTAGTCCACTGGTTTATGAGGACTGCACGAGTTCACTAGTCTATAGGGACCCGGTTAGTCCACTGGTTTATGAGGACTGCACGAGTTCACTGGTCTATAGGGACCCGGTTAGTCCACTGGTTTATGAGGACTGCACGAGTTCACTGGTTTACAGGGACCCGGTTAGTCCACTGGTTTATAGGGACTGCACGAGACCACTGGTCTATAGGGACCCGGTTAGTCCACTGGTTTATGAGGACTGCACGAGACCACTGGTTTATAGGGACCCGGTTAGTCCACTGGTTTATGAGGACTGCACGAGACCACTGGTTTATAGGGACCAGGTTAGTCCACTGGTTTATGAGGACTGCACGAGACCACTGGTTTATAGGGACCCGGTTAGTCCACTGGTTTATAGGGACTGCACGAGACCACTGGTTTATAGGGACCCGGTTAGTCCACTGGTTTATGAGGACTGCACGAGTTCACTGGTTTACAGGGACCCGGTTAGTCCACTGGTTTATAGGGAATGCACGAGACCACTGGTCTATAGGGACCCGGTTAGTCCACTGGTTTATGAGGACTGCACGAGACCACTGGTTTATAGGGACCAGGTTAGTCCACTGGTTTATGAGGACTGCACGAGACCACTGGTTTATAGGGACCCGGTTAGTCCACTGGTTTATAGGGACTGCACGAGACCACTGGTTTATAGGGACCCGGTTAGTCCACTGGTTTATGAGGACTGCACGAGACCACTGGTTTATAGGGACCAGGTTAGTCCACTGGTTTATGAGGACTGCACGAGTTCACTGGTTTACAGGGACCCGGTTAGTCCACTGGTTTATAGGGACTGCACAAGTCCACTGGTTTATGAGGACTGCACAAGACCACTGGTTTATAGGGACCAGGTTAGTCCACTGGTTTATGAGGACTGCACAAGACCACTGGTTTATAGGGACCCGGTTAGTCCACTGGTTTATGAGGCCTGCACGAGACCACTGGTTTATAGGGACCCGGTTAGTCCACTGGTTTATGAGGACTGCACGAGACCACTGGTTTATAGGGACCAGGTTAGTCCACTGGTTTATGAGGACTGCACGAGTTCACTGGTTTATAGGGACCCGGTTAGTCCACTGGTTTATAGGGACTGCACGAGACCACTGGTTTATAGGGACCCGGTTAGTCCACTGGTTTATGAGGACTGCACGAGACCACTGGTTTATAGGGACCAGGTTAGTCCACTGGTTTATGAGGACTGCACAAGTTCACTGGTTTATAGGGACCCGGTTAGTCCACTGGTTTATAGGGACTGCACGAGACCACTGGTTTATAGGGACCCGGTTAGTCCACTGGTTTATGAGGACTGCACGAGACCACTGGTTTATAGGGACCAGGTTAGTCCACTGGTTTATGAGGACTGCAAAAGTTCACTGGTTTATAGGGACCAGGTTAGTCCACTGGTTTATGAGGACTGCACGAGACCACTGGTTTATAGGGACCCGGTTAGTCCACTGGTTTATGAGGACTGCACGAGACCACTGGTTTATAGGGACCAGGTTAGTCCACTGGTTTATGAGGACTGCACGAGTTCACTGGTTTATAGGGACCCGGTTAGTCCACTGGTTTATAGGGACTGCACGAGACCACTGGTTTATAGGGACCAGGTTAGTCCACTGGTTTATGAGGACTGCACGAGACCACTGGTTTATAGGGACCCGGTTAGTCCACTGGTTTATGAGGACTGCACGAGACCACTGCTTTATAGGGACCTAGTAAGCACATCCGTGTATGGGGAATCTGTGGGTACACTGGGTGGTAAGGACTCTGAGTATCATCATCTTGTGTTATAGGTGGGCCCTGGACTACTGCTCTGGGATAAAACAATAAAGACTGAGTCATCGGATGGATCCAAGGCCTGATGTTGTGGAAGGAAGCCACAGCCTCCTTGTTGGTAGCGAAGCTCGCAGACGTCGAGCTCTGGGGGTGGCCCGCTGAATCAAGGCTAATGCAGGCAATGCTTCACTGGCTGACATTATAAGGCTCCATGAGTTCCCTGCTTTATCGAAGCCCTGTGTCTAGACTGGTCTACAAAACCTAGTGGGCGTGGTGGTGTATAGTGACTCCGGGCCCGATTTAGATCTTGGCGGACGGGTTACTCCATCACAACGGAGAAGGATACCCCATCCGCAGAAGTATACATTTCATTATAACCAATGCGATTCATATTAGAGCGGACAGGATACACAGCACCGTGGTGACGGAGTAACTTGTTTGCCAAGATCTAAGCCAGGCTCTCTGTTAGTAGACTCCCTTATAGTGACTCACATCCAGGGCACTCGCAGAGGTCCTGCAAAGCCAATGGAGTCACAAACCAGCAAAGAGCTTTGCTCTCACAAAACCAGTCTATGCTCAGAAATGTACGCTCAGATTCCATACAAATCACTGCACTCACACCCCGTTTCTGAGGCCATGGGAAATGGCCAATCATATCTCTCGGGGAGATGAGGGCGCCCCCCCCCCCTTCCCCCTTACCTACATCCCTCACACCCCTTTTCTGCGCCACATGAAGTGCAGTCGTTCATATCCCACGGGGAAATGAGGGCGCCCCTACCCAACGACACTCACACCCTATTTCTGGCGCCACCGGAAGTGAGGTTGTTCATACCCTCAGGGAGTTGGCAGGGCCAGACTGGCCCACACCCTACGTTTAACACCACAGGAAGTTAAACCTTTCATATCCCCCAGAGGGAGCTCAACTGGGGGCCCTGCACCCCCTTCCAACAGCCCCCACACCCTGGGTCCCAACTGTCTCAGAGCCCCCTTACCCTGGGTACGATACCACCGGAAGTGACTCCTTCATACAGCGCCAGACTGGCCATAGCGGGCACTGGGCAATCCCCTGGTGCGCCGCATGGGTGAGGGCCGGTTTCATGTTTGTTACCGGGCCGTTTTTGCAGCATAAAATCGGCACTGTAATAAAATCGGCCGAAAAAGAGCTCGGCGGCACCTCCAACACCCCCCCCCAAAAGGGGGGAGACAGGCACTTTGCCAGAAACAGTTGTGGTTCCCAGTCTGGCCCTGCCTTCATACCCCGCAGGGCTCATCCGTCTGTCCATCAGCCCCCACACCTGGGTCTGACACCACTGGAAGTGACCCCTTCATTCCCCTCAGAGAGCTGTCCCAAGCCCCCACGCCCTGGGCCCGGCGCCAGAGGCGGGCCGCCATGCCTGGTCCCCGGGGGCCCCGATCAGGCCTCGGCCGGCAGGTGTGACAGGCCCGATCGATCTGCAGGCCCGGGAAGGAGGATGGATAGTGACAGGCCGGGGCCTCCGCCGCGCCGGGGAACAGCCAGTGCCACATTACTAACAGGAATTTACCTTCAGAAAACCAACAAGCGTCAGGAGCCATCACGCGCAGCGCATCAGGGCCGCGCGCTCTGTAACCAGGCGTGAAGCAACGCCGGGAGCGAGCCTGGGCGGCAGGGCGGGACGGCCGTCCTGGGCTGTCCCTGCAGCTGGAGGACGCGTCCCCTGACGGCACCATGTCTGCTCATATCTCCCTCTGTGACACCCACCAGCTGTTCATCCTGCACCTGCCGAGTCCCCTCACCGCCCTGCAGCTGCGGGACATGTCCCCTTCTACCCTACCAGCAACTGCTCGGCTTCTCTCTCAGGGGGTAGAGGGGGACATTCCCACACCTACCTCTACAAAAGACTCCCCTCACCGTCCTGCAGCTGCAGGACCCGTCTCCATGCCTGTACCTGCAGCTGCAAGGCACCTCCCGTCTCTTCTGCTTGCCCCCTCAATACATGCATCGTCTACTTAAATGATTCGTCCCAACTCATGCCTCTGTAATTCCAGGACACGTCTCCTGGCCTCTCATGCCCAAACCATCATTCTTTTCCCCTGCAAGACATTTCTCTCATCTCCCTGCAGGCACGGGCTCTGTCTGGCATTTCTCATCTCTTCCCAACAAAACCTCTCCTCCGACTATTGAGCTTGTCTTGTTGCATCTCCTCGAGTTGCAGCCTATGTTATGTTATTTCAACTTGATAAAGCGCACAAATCACACCCGAAGGCATACCTTGGCGCTACACCAGCACAGAAAATCCCCAAAACAACCAGGTCTTCAGGAGTTTTTTTATTTGGCATTCCCTGCCTGCAGTGTCCTCTCTTGTAGGAGAGACCAGGGGATGAGATTCATTCAAGCATCCATCCCCTCATTTTCTGCCTTCTCTGAGAGATACACAGGGTTTGGCACACACCCCCATGAAGTTCCTGCAGCCCCCTGTGGACTCACTGATGAACTGTAACTGATCTCCAGGTCCCCTCCTCATATTTCTCTTTTTCTCCTCTCGCCTCCCTGAAGATGACAGTTGTGTGTGATACCTCTCCTCTGCCTCGCACACTCGACCCCTCTTATTTCCTTGCAGTACCACGGCATGTTTCACCCACCCCATCTCTCTCCAGGAAAAGCCTACTCTCCTTACAGGACATAGCTAGGATGAGGTGAAACTTTAATTATGTCAGCAAATTTTATGAAAATCCCTTAGTCTGTGTTAAGTGAAATTTGCATATTTTTCTCAAAATTTTGCGCATTCCAGACTGGTTCACTAGGGGATTGCCAACCTTACAGACATTAGGGGTTATTTAGTGTTTAGCAGACAACACTCCACCCCATGATGGTGGCGGAGGTCACATCATCTTCCACCCTAGGGTATAACCGCCTGCCATTTTTAAATATTTCCTCCTGTCTCGCAGAGCAGCCCCGCTGAAAGCCTGTGAGTTTGCTGAGCAGCCGCCATGTATTATCTGGGCCTTCAGCAGAATATTTTATTTTTCAAAAACAAACTCACAAAGCAAGAGTTTGATTTTGAAAAAATAAATAATTAATGTCCAAGAATCCCTGGCGGTTTTTTCCAACGGTGTGTGGGGTCATTTTTTCTTTTTTTTCTTCACAATATTTATTTATTTTATTTATTTTAATTTCTTGTATCGCGCAGGAATCAATCCCATGAGGGTATCTCCGCGCTTTGCTAGCCAGGACGTTGACGTAATCTTCAAATGTATTAATGGGACTGAAATGCTTCCTGAAAGAGGAGTGTTTTCAGGGCCTTTCTAAAGGCCAGATGATTAGTGTTCAGCCTCATTTCTGTGGGAAGTTTATTCCATAGGGCAGGCCCAACCGACGAAAATGCTCGGTCTCCCTGTCTCGCTCTTTTTGTTGCAGGGGGTTTCAGGAGTGCTTGGTTGCTTGAACGAAGTGAGCGGCTAGGTTGGTATGGTTCAACAGATTGGGAGAGATATTTAGGGCCATCCCCGTATAAGCATTTGTGGACCGTGCAGCATATTTTGAAACTGATACGCTGCCGTATCGGGAGCCAGTGTAGCTCCATCAACAAAGGCTTAGAAGGAGTCCTAGCTGGCGCACCCATAACCAGCCTAGCCGCCGTATTCTGGACCACCTGCAAGCGACCTACTGCGTCAGCGTTTGCTAGCGTCAGCAGGCCGTTGCAGTAGTCTAGGCGGCTAGTAACCAGAGCCTGCACGAGTGTCTTCCTGTAAGTATCAGGAAGATAAGGAAATACTCGTCTTAGGAGGCCAATGGTATAAAAGCATAGTCCTGCAATATGATTGGTATGCTCCTTGAGCGTCAGTTTTTGGTCAATCTTAACCCCAAGATTTTTGACATGAGGCTTAGGTGTGGGGACTGGGCCCAAGTCCAGCGGCCACCATTCAGGAGACCAGAGAAGACTCGCTTTGCCGAAGAGCATAACTTCAGTTTTTGCAACGTTACATTGGAGGCAATTTGCGGCCATCCAATGTGACACTGCCCTCATACCCTCAGCGAAATTTGCCTTGACCATAGGATCAAGGGAGCTGAAAGGGTAGAGGAGCTGGGTGTCATCAGCGTAGGAAACTGGTGTGAACCCATACTTCCGTACAATCTCAGCAAGGGGGGCCACATATACATTAAACAATGTAGGGCTGAGACATGAGCCTTGTGGCACCCCCTTTGTGAGCGCCTTTGAGGTGGAACAATAGGGGCCCAAGCTGACAGATTGCGATCTCCCGGAAAGGAAACTCTCCAGCCAAGACAGTGCTGAGCCTCCAATTCCCACTCCCTGCAAGCGGCTGAGAAGGGTATTATGGGACACGGTATCGAAGGCCACAGACAGGTCCAACAGCACTAATATCATAGACTCTCCTCTATCCTGTGACATTTTGATGTTATCAGTCACAGATAGGAGGGCTGATTCAGTGCTGTGGTTGGGCCTGAACCCAGATTGTGATTGGTCCAGGCCCCCTGTCGCCTCGATAAATTTGGAAAGGATGGTATTAACGTGTTTCTCAGCCAGCTTGCTAATGAACGGGAGAAGGGAGATAGGGCGAAGGTTAGAGAGTTCAGACCAGGGAAGAGTGGTGTTTTTTCGTATAGGGTTCACTACCGCCTCTTTCCAAGGTTGTGGAAGTTGTCCCTCGGCAAAGGAAAGATTTATAAGTTTCCGAATAGTGGGGCCTAATGATTCGACCAAGGGGGAAATCATTTTTGCAGGGATCAGGTCAGTGGGGGAGCCTGTTTTCATGTTACCAATAAGGGTAGTTAGATCTTTTAAGGTAATTCCTGGAATATCCAGGATTTATCTAAAGAGGGTGGATTGTCAGAGGTAGCTAGATGAAAAAAACCTGATGTCTTTGAGGCCACTGGTCTAAGGTCTCCAGAAGAAGAGCCATCAGGGGCTCCATAGGCAGAAACATGTCAGCTTGCCTGACTCTAAACAGAGCGGGCAACCCAACAGTTTGACGAACACGGTACTACTCTAGGTTTATGGCAGAGTACCCTCTCCCGCACACTCTAAATCACCCCATATTCTGCTTCAGCCTCCTGCTAGTATCTTGCAAAACCAGTTTTATGAGAGTTGAGCATTTGTGTAAATAAAGTCACCATATTTCACTATCAAAGCATACTTTTGCAAACATTTACTCGAATTTTGCAAAATGTAGTTAAACCAGATAACTCATACGTACTAAACCTTCTCATCCCTTGCTGCAGCTTCTGGGAATGTTATAAGAAAAGCGCCCTAGGCCTGCTCCGCTAACACTTACCTACTCTACATCTTCCACAGGTGCCAGATTCTGTGCTAATATCAGAGACCTCTAAAGGCTTAGGGTTAAATCTTTGGGGCAGAGCAAACCAGTCATGCACACTCTGCCTTTCTCCATGTAGGCTGTATGCAGCCTATATGGAGAAAATGCCTCTCCATAGACGCCTGGCTGGTCAGCGTCCCAACCAATCACAATGCTTCCATTGCAGCATTGTGATTGGCTTTGGGGAGGTAGAGGAGGGGAGGGAGGCTGCCTTCTTCCGGTTCAGGAGAGGAGCAGAGAAGCAGAGACGACGCGGGCCGGGAAAGTTAACTTTTAAAAATTATTAAACCCCTCCCCCCATGCGACTCCCTCCCATTGCGACCCCAACCGGGAGCCATGCCGGCCGCAACTGGTGGGGTGCATGTGTTTCCCCAATGCTCCACAAAAAAATACAAATCCCAATATGCCATTGCACTTGGAAACTTAGGAGGGTCTAAAATGTATTTAGAAAGCTCCATTGCAATCTCATGGAAACATGAGGCAGAGGCCTGCTCCCTCTGCATGTGAGGTACTATCAGTCCAGTGAAAGAGAATCTTCAGCCCAAGATCCGGGTCCCCACTCTGCTTGTGAACCCGTACAAGCCACGTCAATCATTGAGCAGAAGTGCCACAGCTAAAGACCTCCGTTAATACTCCCCATGCTGCAGGCCAGAAGCACACGTGCTGTCAAGGGGTGGCAGGATTCCTCCTTCACCTGCCTGACAAACCCGTCTTAGCATCCAAGCGTGGGGGGTCTGCATGGTGGGCGCACCTCTGGAGCACGCACACTCCTTCAGTCTATAGCCATGTTCTCGGCCGCACAGCATGATGGGATAGCATAGCAGCCATCTTGCAGTGCCATGCAGATTCGTGATCCTCCAACAGTTAGGGTTTCGTAAAATACACTTTGGCCCTCACAAATGTATCGATCGGTGGAGACAACACGTAGCGCGTTCAAGAGTACGATTGAGGTTTACAATTGTGAGGGCCAAAGAGTATTTTAAGATAACCTCACTGTTGGAGGATCACGTTGAAGCCCATATCCCTCGACAGCCGGTATGATTCAAGAGAGCTGCTAGAGGTCGCTACAGAACAAAGTGCCCAACAGTGGTGTGGTGACAAGGTGTGTTGCCCTGACGAAGCTGCCGTTACTTTTGAGGCAGAGAAACATGTTGGCGATAGGTAATGGTATGTGAGGTTAGCTACCAGCCTTTTTAATTTGACAGTCCACGCCTAAAAACATTGGACTAAAACGGTTGCGAATAGGTGTGCCTGTTGATTTTAATCACACTATACTGTCACTAGCAGTTCCAATGGTTCTGCTTTAGCGCACTTTCACTTTGTTGGGTTCTGTTTAGACACACTTTTTTCTCTCTTTTTTTTAATTGAATGACGACCAGTGTTGAGAAAAGAGGCCCAGTCTGGTGAGAACTCGCCAGTTTCCCTGAGGGTGGTGTTCCCGTGAGGTGTCATTCTTTTCGCCACACATTTTTTCGACAAATGATTTTTCTGCTGATGGTGCTTTAACACTTTTCCAATTACTTTGGAGAGGTTAGCACTGTACAGACTGAATTTTCAGTCATCGTGTGTTGTTTCGTGCGACTGTCAAGAGATGTTAACCAATATACCAAATCTTCTTCACCATTTGTAATAAGAAATAAAGTTTTTTTCAAGAAAATAGTTTAGGTGTTGGACGCATTGCAGTAGATACCCATGAAAATACGATAGATGAGAGGGTATTGCCAAGGCAAACATTGATACGAGACTGATCTGTTGCATGGCACACTGACTTGATTTGCATCCATAAGACAGGGTTTCATTGGTATTGATCTTACCCCAAGGTGACAACATCCCTGCGTGTCCTAATAGAGATGATACACAGCGGTACCCATGCCCTGGAGTGTCTGTACCTTCATGACTACAAAGGTGGCTGTTGAGCTGCAGTGTGAGTGGCACCGACGCACAGGGTCCCCTTTCAGGGTAAAATGTAAGGTTGAGTGTTGCAAGACTTCACGCAGCAATATTTCACAAACCACCGACTCCCCTCAGTGAGGAAGTTGCTTTTTTGCCAGGGGAAGCTTCCGCCGTAGGATAACATTGAAAGGAGCGTTCAGCACCGAGGACAGAGCACCCTTGAGCAATGGCGGGAACTTGTAGCTCTGATTAAGAATATAAAGCCCTAACATAACAATGGCCCCGCAGCCTAATTTGTGCCGGGACTAAAGGGTGACGGGCAGACACGAGGTCAATCTTGTGGTGTCAAAAAGGGAGTGATGTCACTTCCGTTGCGAGGGGGGGGGGGGGGAAGCATCCATCTATGAGCTGGCTGGTCCCCTAGGGGCTGAAAGCACAGCTGGGGATTGAGTGCCTCGAAACACACTGGGTGAAGGGAGGACGAACAAGGCGCACAGGAGGCGACAGATGCCGGCGTGGACTTTGATTCCTGCTGGAACCGATCAGCACCCCGCCACCCCACCCCACCCCTCTGTGCGAGCGCACCTCACGTGCACCTGCCCCGGGGAGCAGCAGCAGCAGCCACTGTCAACAGCGTTCACCTAGCAACCGCCTACCGCGCAGCATAGCTCCCTGGTGACAGGGCGGGCCCGGCGAGGCGCTGCCAGCCCGCTTTCAAGACCAGACGCCGATATTTATAAACCACCAGATGCCAAATTTAATGGAACTGCAATCTATTCAAAACCCTGCCAAAGAAAACACAGAGCGCGCGCAGGCCCAGGAGACTGGGGCACGCTGGCGCATGCAGGGGCATAGATATCATGGGTGCGGCTGGTGCAGTGGCACCGAGGCACAGAGGCGGGAAGGGACGTAGACTGATCTTTATTGGCTGCAGGATTTTTATCATGTGGCCTCATAATATTTAAAACATAGAGGCTGTAAGGGGCCAGAAGCGGTGCTTACTCTTCTCGGAGAGAGGATGGGGTGAGGGATGAGTAGAGGGAAATGTTTACGTTGAGGGAAGAGAAGAAAAGAATGGAAGAAAGTGAGTGAGTGGAAGAAACCATATGAGGAGAGCAAAAAAAGGAAACAGAATGGGAAAAGACGACGAAGGTGAGAGAGAAGTACACAGTAAAACGGCGAAGAGGAAAAGAGACAGAAAAAAAGGATCAGAACAGAGATAAGGAAAAGTGAAAGGCAGAAGAGAGGAAGAGACAAGCAGAGAAAGGGCATGGTGAGGAGGGAGTGAAAGGGAAATGGGGATGAAAAGAAGAGAGAAAGGTGAAAAGGTAGAATATGGAACCTGGAGACGGTTAAGCAGGGGCACAGCTGTAATGTGTGCAGGAGGTGCAGTGACACCAGGGTCCAGGAGTGCTAGGAGCTCTCTGCAACCCAAGTATTCTGCATTTTAAAGCCAATATGGGGGTGGGGGCATTTTCTTTGCTTGTATTCCTGCCCATAACACCCAGGTTTTGCCACAGGCCGCACACATACATACCCTGGGTTCACACTCACCCTGGGTACAACTACATGGGTAGCAGGGCGGCGCACGCGCTCGCCGCGGCTTGCCGATCACACACTCCTACATACACTGGAATGGGGTTCGAACAGTTTCGTATTATTTACAGGGGCCCCGAGACAATTAACCCTCCTGGGCATAAGCAATTTGTATTTTTGTAAAACCTACCGGGAGCTTCCAATTATTTTGAAGCTGTTTTCAATTTAAGCTGAAGGGCGCTCTCTCCCACCCCTCCTCTGCTGCCTAATATGGCTGCCAAGAGGCCGCCATTTTGAAGGGGGTGCCCCGCCGGGGCGGAGGGACGGTAGGCGCGGGGTGGGGCTGGATACGGGCGTGTGCTGAATGTTGAAACGAGCCTGTCTGGGCCTGAAGGACTCCTCAGCCTCCAGACGGCGGAGGAAGGGCGCCGGTCCAAGGGCGTGCCTCTGCGAGCACGCGCACTCATCCTATCACGACTCGGGGGTCACCTTCGCCGTCCCGCCGGCGCGCAGACGGATGTCAAAGTCGGCGGGATGCTGAGAGTGTCTCTAACTCGCCCATGGACGAGCAGCACGAAGATGTACCAGTGCGTTCCTTGAAAGGCATGCCCCCACCTTTGCAGCCCCTACCAAGAATTCCCACCCCTAACTAAAGACCCAGATACCCCTAGGGTGCACTTTACAGATACTGTTTGATTGATTGAAAGGCACAGGGAACATTCATGCCAACTTTTTAGAACAGGAAAGTGGAAGATTTTGAAAAAAAAGTCTGGGTAATGTATTTTTCTTGTTGACTTCTGTTAAAGGCGAGACAATTTTAGGGGGGCGGCAGCTAAATAAAAAAACAATTTTGGGGTGTAAACATTGGGAATCCACTGCAACCACTGATCAGTAGCTGTTTCTGGTGTATTTAAATCTGGGACTGGTAATTTGAGGATTAAGTTACAGAGACATAATTTTCCCACTAGCCAACTTCTCACCATTATACCGTGTGTCCCACAATATTGTCTCCCTTCACTGGTCACCAGTGGCAGGAAATATGAGCTGAAAACCACTGTAAACAGTAGATTTTCAGCTAGTTTTCAGAGGATGTAAGCAGCCGATGTCCATCAAGAAGTATAAGAACACCCCAGGACATAATTGAATGTACACTTCCCGTTCACGATTCGTGGACCACACACTCTTCCAAACAGGAGGCCTGTTGGATGATGCGGTTGCCATGGCGACAAGGATGGGAGATGAGATGCTTTCATCCAAAACAACCCCTCCTCCTCCGACTTAAAGGCCAAAATATTCAGCAGTCTTTAGAAGCCCCCCTGCCCCCACCCGTCAGCGTGCATCCCTTACTGTCAGCTAGCGGGTCTCTGCAGGCAGACGGGGTGGGCCGCAGGGACCCCCATCCTATTTACACATCCAACGCAGCTCGCCAGGCGGGGTGTGCGCCAGCTGATATGAGGCTATCTCTGGCCCTGCCTTGCCGTCTTTCAGAGGCACCGGCCCGCGGGGAGGGCCCGTGATTTCCCCACAGGCTTCTCCGCCTCTGGAGCGGAATGGAAGGCGGCTGTCCAGGGACTGCTGTCTGTCCGAAGAGGCGCCAGCGTGCATCATAACATCCTGATTGGTGGAAAATAATCCAGGCGCAGAATGAAGAGCTCAGCCTGCGCCTCGGGACCTCGTTAGTGTGACGAAGCGCTATAAAAATGCAACAGTGCAATGAAGCACAATGTATTTGCTTTTAAATAGCGCATCAAAACCCTCGGTGGGTGGCAGGGCGCTTTAGCAAATAGGTAAACTCATTCAGAGAGAGGTTAAATATATAAATCAATAAATACAGATGCATGGAGGAAGGATTTATGACATCACAACGCATGCTTTTACATCACATGCTTTTACAACGCATGCCTTTACAACGCATAGTGTTGAGGGGTGCTGGATAGTGAATAGTTTAATTTACTATTCCAACTCCAGTCCCCGTGGATAGTAGGGAAGGTGTTGGATAGTAAATTAAATCTGTTCCCTATTCTAGAGCGCCCCCCAGCGCAATGCGCTGTAATGGTTTGCGTTGTAAAAGTTGCGATGTAAAAGCACTGCGTGGTAAAAGTTGAGTTGTAAAGGATGTTTCCCATGGAGGAAGCAAGAGACTAGACATACTAGCGTGTAAATGTAATATGACGTCTATGCATGACACCCCCAAACATTTACAGTACATATGGGACACACGGAGACATACAACTCTAGAGATGGATTACGTACAATGGTGCTCATAAGAAAGGAGAGTCTTTATTAAAGCTGCGATTACTCCTACTGGGGGAAATAAACATAAGACACAAAATGACCCTGGTGGTTTGTGACCTATGACCTCTGGAATTATGTGTTCACGCAGCCGCAACCTTTTCCCATGATTATGGACCTGCCACGCTTGACATGTAGGCCATCTTCTGCATAATTCACAAATTTTAGACAACAAATTCTAGCTCAAACTGATCAAAAGTTACTAAAACCTTAGCCACGGGAGTTGTCGTTCCTTGGAAGTGCCCTTTGCGCAGGTTAATTGGTCGCAATTCAGTTGCAGATTGTTGTACTTAGGCACTGAATTGACACTAATGAGATGATGTATTTGCCCAGATAGAGTTAACGTGTAAAAATGACAAAACTGTGAATCCTACTTCAAAAGGTGCCTCTTCACACTGTGTAAATTGTCTTTTCTTGACACATAATTTAGTCAGCTCTGCCAAATGATCCCAGCAGCTCTGCCTGTGACACAGAGCCAATTAAAGGACATGAAATGCCCAGAACCATGACACTGTCCCTGGCATGGAGACATTGGGCCTGATTTAGGGTGGGCGGTAGAGGAAACTCAAGCAAGTTCTGGAGGATGCGCAACTTGAGAGAAGTATCCACCGCCAGAATTTACTTCACCATTCTACCTCTGTGGTAGAAGAAAATCTGTCGGAGGATTCGCATCCAAGCTAGCACGGCCTCCAAACTCCAGAGGGTTTTCCGCTACAAGCTGAATGCAAATGTAGAATAAATTTACTCACGTTTCTTTTCGTGCCTTAACTTACACATGCGGTGCTGTTCATATTACACAATTCAGCACCTCAGAATGTCCAAGACGAACATTTATATTCTGGGTTCACAATCATTTTCCCCGGGTGAACACTACATTGCCAAACAAAAGCCAGATGTACGAGCTTAACTGAAGAACAAAAAAAACAAATAATGTAGAGTTTCGTTCAGATGTCGTAGCAGTGGTGCTGAATCTTTAGGAAAATCCACTGGTGGAATTCCCACCACTATCAGGGTATTAGGCCGGAAACAATTCTGTTAGCAAGTTCTCCTCTTGTCCTCTTGATTTAGCGTTTTCTCCACAAATTAGAATATTTCCCACTAAAATGCAATTCAACACCAGGACACCAATCTTGTGAAAGTCTAAAGATCAATTAAAAAAGTTTTCCTGAGTAGTCCCATAGCGTATCTAACCAATAAATTGGTACTGCATCATAGACTTGAAATGTCAATGTACCTGTTCATGCTGTCCCTTAGGAGTTTGAATAAGGCATGAAACTTCCTGCACAGAATAAAAACCTGAACTGACATGAGGAAGAAATTGGTATTTTTATGTTCTGTTGAAGACCAAACCTAATTTATAGTGGCCGAAACATGGCATCATTACTATGAGCCAAGACCATGTGCATGTGTAATTAGCTATGTGCTCGCTCTCTCCTTTCCACCCTCTTCTCCCCCTCCTATTCTCCCCTACCCTCTCCTTCAAGCTACCTTTACCTCACAGTAATCACCCTATATTTCATTCCTCCTCTCCTCTTCTCTCCTCAGCTCCAACCTCATGGTTGCCATCCTCACACGTTTCCTTCCTTTCCCTTCAATAATCATTTTTCTTTTCTTTTCATTATATATAAAGTGCTTTACTTCTATCATTAATCTATACTACTATTATAAAGAGAGAACTTGCACCTTTTGGCCAGGTAAACTCGGGAACCACAGCGCCAATCTACACACCCGATACATCTATGAAAATGTCAGGGTGTGTAGATGGACATAGGCTATATAATTTTTTTTTAAAAGTAAATAAAAAAAATTAAGTTTGTAAACAAAGTAGTCCCCTGAAAGTAGCGCCGGCCGGGACCTAGCGCTGGCCGGGACGCGACGTGCGTGATGACGACGAAAGAGGAGCGGCGGTGCAGTGACGAGCGGCTGTGCAGTGAGGAGCGGCGGCACAGGTAAGGAAAGGGAAAGTGAGACTGTGTGATGCAGGGGGAGGCAAGAAGGAGGCAGCAGTAAATTAAAATGTCGGAGCGCGAGTGAGTCGGGCGGGAGGGGGGCACGAGTGAGTCGGGCGGGAGGGGGGCGCGAGTGAGTCGGGGCAGGAGGGGGGTGGGAGTGAGTCGGGCGGGAGGGAGTCGGTGCGGGAGGGGGTCGGGGCGGGAGCGGGTGTACTGCCCCAGCCCCTTTCTGCCCCAGGCAACGCTGGGGCGGGCTGCTAGTGATTATATATTGCACTTTGGGAATCTTCTATTAGTGATTAAAGACCACACAGTATGGATCAGAAGAGAGTATTATGAACATGAGATTTAACCCCTTCGCTGCGGCGGCTATTCCGCCGCAGCGCTAAAGGGGCGGGGCGGCCGCGCGGCCGCCGCATGCTGGTGACAGAACCGCTCCGTCACCAGCTACAGTTGAGCTGTGCTGGTGACGGAGCGGTTCCGTCATGACCCGCCCCGCTCTTTAGAACGCCCGCGCAGGCGCGAAATCAGCGCCGCGCAGGCGCGGCGGCCGGGCCATGACGGAACCGCTCCGTCATCAGCACAGCTCAACTGTAGCTGATGACGGAGCGATTCCGTCATCAGCATGGAAGGGGTTAATCGTGATTCTTCTGTTTTATTTGTAATCTTATTCAATAATAAACTAAAACAGCAAAGGTTTTCTGCCTTCAATTGGTCGGTTTCAAATGTAAATTAAGAAATATGCTCTTATGAAGACAAAATAAGGAAAAACTGAAATCTTAAACTTTTCTGGATTTAGAACATGGCTGAAGTTTGAGAGTGTCCATACTTATAAGTCAATTTATTAGGGAGCAAATTGCACGCGCTGTTCTTTAAAATGTTGTCACCTTTTTTAAGATTGGCCAATCCTTGACATGCACACATATAAAAAGATCGTATGTAACTATAAATGTTTTAAATCATTTTAAAAGCTTCTTCCTTGTTGCCAGGGAGTCTCCTCTTTAGCGTATGCCATCTCCAATCACGTTGATTATGGTCTTTGTTTCTGGAATCGCCATCCTGTGGATGGAGGATTCTTAAATCTGGTATTCTAAATTTGGTCTCATTTGGAATTCACTGTATGTTGGTTCTTTCATCCATCTTTGCAGTGTATGAGAAAATAGAGTACGAGACCTGTCTCCCTGGAAACAAGAATGACTAAAATGCTTTCCATTTCATAGAGAGATCTGCCCCTTTCCGTCAAGTGGAAGGTGGCCAAGGCTAACAGGAAATTAGGGAGATTTGATCATGGATGGGGGTCTCTTACAGACCAATAGAGCTTGGGTCCAGTCTAATCTTGCCCAACATGTCTTTAAGAGGCACAAGCCTATTGGGAAAAGCAGTACATTTTGATTTAGTTAATGTCTGTGCGATGCCAATCCTATGCAATCCTATACATTGGCTGCCAAACCTATGTATTCAATTCTGTTCCATGTTCTTCCTCCAATCCAATGCGCCAGCTGGCAATCCCATGCACTAGAAGCAACGTTGTGCACCCGATCACAATATCATGCACTAGACACCAATCACAGGCATTGGACGCCAATTGCAGTGCCTGCATTTCAGTCTCACACACTAGATGCCTGTACTGGTTACCGTAAGTCTAACCTATTCACTGGACACCAATACTTTGCACATGATGCAATTCCATGCAACACTTGCAGTCCCATCCACGGATGACAATACCATGCACTAGAAGCGATGTCGAGCATCAGATTCCCATCCATGCTCCAAATGCCAGTTGCAAGCATCGGAGGCCAACTGTAGGGACCGGATGCCAATCCCATACCAAGTACTAATTCTAGACACAGATGCCGACCCCATGCACCAGATGGAAACTTTATACATCGCACTGGAAGCCAATCCCACTCACTGGATTCCAGATTCATGCCCGGATGCCAATTTCTTGCAACGGATGCCAATCCTATGCTCCGTAAGCACTGTCACAATGCCAGTCTATGCGCTGGACACCAACTGCTTGGACTAGACGCCAACCCTAATATGTTAATCTTAAATGCCACACTGGAAACCAGTTGCATGCACTGGATTCACAAGAAGTACTGGGATTAATGACTGATCGTTCAGCTCTTCAGATGCCAAATGATGCATGCGAAGACCTGGCTATGACTTGTCCTAAATCAACAAAATGCTTTATTACAGTGACAGAAAAGAGCAAGAAACATATTTGAATGGGGAGCACAAAACCCAGAGAGAACCCTTAGCAACATGAGTAACCAAACACCATAAATTCTTGACAACGGCGACCCATCCATGGACTGGCGCATCGTCTTGTCTCTGTGGAAGCCCAAACACCTCTATTGTGGCCCAACAAAGATCACATTTCGGATGCTGTGACCGGAGACTGTTCGGGCGAGGTCGCACATGCTCACGGACAATACCATGCTTGAATAATTTATATAAATGGATTAAACAGTGTCAGACATACAGCATAAAGAATTCTTTCTTGAATGGAGCAGGTTACTGTAAGACTATGGACCATCATGCTTAATGAGATGGAACTTCCGAGGCAGCATATATAGACGGAAAACTAATTAGGCGGGAGACTAAAGACAGAAAAAGTCGCTCGTCAAAGAAAGTCATTATCTGGAGAGCTTCCGTGTCTCGTTGCCTTGCAGGGCCAGGAGAATGTAGACTTACAACATGCATGTTCATTCACCATTATTTAATTCCACATGAGCGCGTAGGTTGGACAATGGTTCGGTCTTTGTATTTCAAGTTCACTGTTCCTTGGAGTGAGACTTACGGATGGTCGTGTCGAAGCCATGCAGTCCGAGAGTGGGGTACGTTTGAGAAAGGGATGCTTTGCTCGATGCCTCTTCACAGCATTCAGACTAACTAGAGGTCAGAGTCCCCTCACGTGTGCGATGCAAAAATACCAGGATAGATCAGAATCCCTTTTAAATCTCCTCCGATGTAAACACAGAGGTCTAGCTACTGGCTGTCCTAAACACTGACCGCTAAACTACAAAACCCCATGCAGGTCCTACAAATGTTCCATATAATGCCACTCCAGCACTGCTCTATAGTAGGGTTGCTCAAAAACAAAATCTGGCCGCCTCACGCTTCTTTCTTCCACCACTCTACACTTTGTGTATTTTTTGTATTTGTACAGGATCTTTTCCATCCCTACTTTTTTCCAGTTGTAACTGTTTTCCTATTGTTTTCTTCTTCTTTATTTATCCGTTTTACCGCTTGCCCCTCTCCATCTGCGGGTCAAATTCTGATGCTGAAAACTCTTGGACCACAAAAATGAGTGCCAATGCCCACCACTAGTGACCGCATGCACAATGTAAACACTGCGCTCCAAGAACCAACTGATGCTTCGATACTAGCCTTTGAGTTCAATGGTGCTGCCCCTAAATGCAAGGTGCCAGACACCCACACCCCTCTCAGGGCACCAGAAAGGACTCACCAAAACCAATGCATTTTAATGTAAGTACCTCCCACACGCCAGAAGGAAAATACCTTCCTTCCAAGAGTACTACTACCCCACGTGATAGGAACCCACCAATTACCTGCCAAAATTGTACATGATTTGGAATCATATCTCTGGACCACTATCGACTGGTCACAGCTCTGTTGGTCCCTACCTAGGTTTATATTTATTTACATGCACACCAACAATTGCCAGCAATCCAAGGCATCGCTGGGCAAACAAGAAATACAAAGCCTATTGGTTTCAGGGCTACAGCCCTTTTTATGCCACTGTGCCACCAAACCTTAACAGCAAGACATGTACTTGTAATAAAGTGTGCTGCACAGTGTATAACACCCAACATCACACAACCTCTTATTTTTTGACGGGTTGGCCATAGCGGTGGCGGTCACTCAGCTACCAGTACATTATAAGGTAAGTGGACCATTAATATTCATAATTCTACATATTACTACTTCCCAAGGTACATATGTATGTCGAGTGAGGAATTGAAATGCTTTACTTAACTAACAATGTAGTAATAGGTTGAATGTAAATGCAATATCATTGTAGGTCCATATTGTCAACCTTGGTCTCTAGGGAGACAACTCCTGGGCACAGCTATTCTCGCAGAGTCGAAGAAACTAAGTTTTCTAACTGAGAGTTAATCATTCAGTCTGAGTATACAAGATGGTTCGACAGTAGGAGGAAGAGGTGAGATGCATCAGCGGTCAGAGGAACAGACTGTCATTGGACAATGCTTGGCGTGCCTTACCATCAACGGGGTCTTTATAAGATATTTGTATTTTTAAAAAATCTTCAAAAAGGTCACTTGGAAAATGCTGAATTGTTTGTGTTACAAGAATTCCTTAGAGAGTAAGGTTCAGAAATAAGTCTCCCTTCGATAGAATGAGATAGTGCAAAGGAAGTTGTCCTTACAAGAATGAGTTTCGTCGATAGGGAGACAGGTGGCACTAAGAAAAAGACCTTCTTAAACCTTCCTGAACACAAGATATCCCTAATGATGGGAAAACATATTGGGAAAAATGGAAGAAGAAGGGGATAAAGCAACACTTCATTCTTTTAGAAGAGAATCACAGAGGCAATGTGGATGGTGAGTTCTTAAAGCAAGGGTTGGTTTGAACGGGTAATGATCTGAGCAAACAGAAAGGGTTCCTAACACAAAAAGTTCCTTTGAAACAAAGACACTCCATGATAAAGGGATGAGATTCTCGATACAATATTTCCTTGGACAGAGATATTTAGAAAATGGGAAGGCAATCCTATAAACGGTGTAATTCAAATTAAGATAATCTGGGAGACCTGTAAAATCTTTCTCCACGTTCCCCTCAATTAGGAGATAGCAGGGCAACTCAGGGCCTTCATAAAAATAACCTTTCCTTTGAAACTGAAACACACTCAAATGCAAAAAGGGCTTCGAAAAGAAGTTTTTTTTGAAAAGGAGATAGACTAATATAATGGGACAGGGTTCTTAATATAGTATTCCCCTGAATAGTTACATACCGTATGACGAATCTTTCTAAATCAAGATTTCGATTGATTGGGTGTATTGTGGGAGAATGGAAGGTCGACCTAAAGCAAACATCTCCCAATGGGGTGAGACAAGCGTGGACAACGGGAAGGGTTTTAAAAAGAAAGGACATCTTCAACGGAAAGACGAACAGGAGAGACTGTGAAAAGTTCTTCCAATCTGGGTTTATCAAACAAGCTAGCGACGGATATGCTGCGGCTGTAGAAAGAGGATCGTATCACACATTATTTCTATTGGGAGATTCCTAGAAAGGGGTTTGTTTCCGGTCAGAAGGCTGGTGGGGGCTCCAATACTTTTGCTCAAGGAACAGTGTTAAGAGTGCGAAACTGTGGGAATTGTTCCGTATCAACATAGATTTAGAATTCATTAAACAAATTTCCCGTCTTTTAAGGAATATTCAGAAGAGTGTGACAGCACTAAAAACAAGAGGCAACTGATGCCAGGGACAGTTAGTCTGAAGCTGTGACTCACCGATGACCAGAAATGATGGATACAAAAAAAAGCATTGGAGGCAATTAGTGCAATCTGCGGCCTCGTCCGATGAGCTGCTCGGATCAAAAAGCAAAACGAACACTGGGGCTCCTGTGAGCCTTACCCCATATCTCTTAAATACGCCACTGCTCTGCACTCCTTTACCTCACCACAAACCACCCACATCGCACCAACCCATACCAAACCCCACCTTCACTACACCATACACCCGGTGCACACTATTTATTTATTTTTCACATTTTTAAAGCGCACTGTTACCAGACGGTGTCCTGGCGCTGACTGACCACTAGTATGCGTGACCGGAGCATTAGTGTGTGAAGAGCCATGTCTTCAGGGCTCTCCTAAAGGACAGGAGGCCTGGTGTCTGTCTGAGGACCAACGGCAGGGCATTCCAGGCCCTTGGTGCTCCCAGGGAGAAGCTCCTTCCCCCCACTACCTTTCTACTCCTTACAGCCATTATAACCCTTTCCATTTTCACCCCCCACTACATGGAAGTCCCCTCTGCTATGGCCTATGGCACACCCAGTCTCCTCAAACCGACCTACACTACAGGCCACTTTCATTACACCCACCTCCTTTTCCCCGTACTTTAACTTCACCGTCTCCACCACTACGCTTCACCTCCACGGCACTCTTCTCACTGTACAACCCACCTACCTTTTCACCACACCTGCATTCTACCACTATCTTCACTAAAAGATGCTTCTTCACCTCTCAATACCTTCCTACACCACACCAACAGCCATCCTCCCTACTCTTAGCCACTGCCTCCCCAACCTTCCCCAGACTACTCTTCCACCTCACGCCTGCCACTCATCTCTAGAATCTAGCCTCTGCGCTTTTCAATTCCTCTACCCCACCTTCCATTACTCCCACCCTACCCCTCTCATTCCACCTCAGCTCCACCTTTAACTCCCTACCCTAGCTCGCAGTCGCCCCACCTTCCCTACCACCCACCCTTCGCACGCACGGGCTCACTCTTTGCAGCAAAGGACCCTCTTCTCAGTTGCTATGGCGACTAAGTGATGCTCCTGACTGAGCAGCATCAAAGGCCGAGGTAACCTTTTCGGATGCCTGATGCTCGCTGCAGTGTTTGTCCGAATTTCAGCTTCATGGAGCCTCCGAAGACGGACAGAAAGGGGGCTACAGAAGGTGGCAGCCTGGGAAGAAGAAAGGTGAAGGATATGGCTTCCTTGTTGGTAGGAGAGTTTGAGGGCTTGGAGTAGATACAGGAAGATGGAGAGGTATAAAGGATGTTAAACCTAGTTGTATGCATTTCCCTGCTAACTCTGGATCAGAGGGGTGCAGGTGGTGGTGGACAGGGAGCCAGCTTTTGGGGACAGGGGTTTAATTTCATCACTGACCCAAAGCATGGGACAGAGAAAAGAAAGAGGAAGGAATCGAAAGAGAGGAAAAGGGGAAGAAAGAAAGAAAGCAAGCATGAAAATGAACCTCTAAGAATGAGATAAAGATGCAGAAAGCACGGGGTGATGGAAGAAAGATGAAAGAGGTGGAATCAAACTAGGCTAGCCGTAGGTGGTGAATGCTACAGACCAATCACGACTGGTCTGTGGTTACAGCATCACTCTTGTGGCCATTACAAGAATACCAGCTAATGTGGGAAAGAAAAAGCACCGCCACGTCTCTGCGTGAACTACCCCAGTTACCTACCAGACACCTGGTTCGTGTTAAGGTACTGGCAGCTGTCTTCAAGGCCTTGGGTTTGTTGGCTTTGGTTAAACCTTGAGGTTCTTTCCTGCCCATTTTACACCTAGAAACCAGTTTTCTTGAACTCCAAAAGGAACTGGAATCCTTGTGGCTCGGTTCACAAAAACCGTAGTACCACGGAATCCATAGCAGTACTCCGACGAACAGGCGTAGACTTACTGCTGTCTTGAATTCACAAGTAGTTTTACACCTGGAAAGCCCCTCCAGTCGCAGGCTTCCAGACTTACTCCTGGTCATGTCAGCTACTTTTTCCCCTAATAGGGATTTCCAGACACACCCACACTATGGCTAAAGTCAGCCCTGATGTGCGAACACACCTTTCCTTTTCTCCCCGTGGAGAGACCCCTCAGGGGCGGCCTTAGGCATGTGCAAGCTGTGCACCTGCACAGGGCCACCAAACCCCAGGGTCCACCACACCAATATATATATCCTTAATATAATAATCCTCTGAGGATGGATACATATTTGCGTGGCGGCCCCTGGCAGGGATTTGGCGGCCTTCGACTTTGTTCCACTTCCAAACACCCTGACCCCCCTCTTCACTGGCCTCCGCGCTCCGTCCGTACCCCCTCTACCGGGGCCCCCTACCTATGCTCCCTGCCCAGGGACGCAATGAGCATAGAGCCGCCCCTGGACCCCTTGTCTTATTCTTCCACTAAATGGCTTTGTGAATCGGGCCCTTGCTTTTTAATCCGTGCGAATGCATCAAACACGGGTTGTGCCTTGCAGTGTCCTTTCAGCGCTTTGAAGCCATGGACTATCTGCGCTACAAAAATAACATCACCTATAAAGCTTCTATTTGGTGCTCAGACACACTCCTCTCGGGTTTAGAGTACCCCCCTTCGGTGGCGAGAATGATCACAGCTGCTAAAAAAAATCAACACATAGGTGTGGAATTTTTCGATTGCGATAGTTATTATATATTCCCAGTTTTTCGAGAACATTATGCGGTTTTCAGTGCATAATGCACCAACACTCCGTGTCCCGTTAAATACTAGGCCTCCCCCCTTGTAAACCTGCCAGCTTTTAACAAACAGTGCGATCTTTACTGACGCTGGGAATTCCTGGGTGCGATGAACATCGCACCTTCTATAATTGTGATCTCAGGGGTCACCATTGAACCCGTCACTCATGACCAGGCGGTGGGTGTCTTAAGGCCAGACACTGAAAACGTGCACCACGATCGAAGCGCCGACTGGAGAGATCACGCAGAGGTGATCCCATTTCTAAGTGGGATATGTCATTTAAAGGGTGCCTACAGCAGAGTTCATCGCCACAGCCAGGGCCGGACTGGCCATAGCGGGCACGGGGAATCCCCCGGTGCGCCGCATGGGTTGGGGGCTTGTTTTGGGGCCCTGGGGGCCGTTTTTGTGACAGGGCCGTTTCGGTGAGGGCCAAGCACTTTACCAGGGCCAGTTGTGGTTCCCAGTCCGGTACTGACCACAGCCCATGTGCAAATAGGGGGAATTTTTATTCTTCACGAGCTTGTGTCTCCGACAATCCGGGAGGGTTGGGGCAGTGCCAGTCACATCTCTTGTGTGAGAGTATTCCCCCATAGGCCAGTCTGGCAACCTATCTATTCTCTGCCAACATGGCCTGATCAGGGACATCTTAAGGATTTTGGGGGCCCTGGGCCAAAACGTATTTTGGGGGCCCCTGTTCGGAACAGCTTTGAATCTAAGATCCAAATTCGGCTTTTTCATGCCCTCCTCTGCCAGGTCACTGGTAGTGCACAGGCGCACTCTTCCAAATTATAAACGTGTTTAGATCTAATATTCGTGGATAGCAATGTGTGTTTTCAGTATTGTAACACAGCAGCAGCTCGCTAATATTACTGCAAATTATCTCTGTGGCACCCTCCCATTTCTCATAAGTGAGGTCATGTTTTGATCTAAAAGAAACTTTTTTATGGAGGTTACATGAAAGATGAACACAACATTTCTCTGCAAAAAGTCTGTAAAAGGCTCTCACATATCACTCACATTAAAAATAAATGAATGGAAAATGGTATTTAGAACAATTTGTTAAAGATGTATTCAAGGTCATCAAGGCAAGGCTCTGTAGAAAAAAACATGCACTATCAGGGGCCCCCTTGATGGACTGGTGCCCTGCGCCAGAGCCCACTTCCTTAAAACGTGTCTGAGCCTGTTTAGAAACCAATACCAGCCCTGGCAGAATGTTTACACCAGCCTCGAATTGGCAGGAAGCATGGTTAGAGCGGGACCAGGGTGGGGTCGTGGCAGCCCACCCTGGTCTGACATTAGCCCTCCAGCTCAGCTGTGGGGGAAATGCCAGAGTGGCCAGTCCGTCCTCCTTGCCAGTCATTTCCGGTACAGCCTTAGCATTTTTACCCAACATGAGGGCATTCGGGCACCTGACAGAACGCGTGCGTCACTCACGCTCCTTTGGAGGGGAATAACAAAGAGGGGCGGCTCTGGGTGGACGGCTGCAGCTGTCCTCCGAGGGTCGTTTAATGCCCCAGTAACCACCCGCCTTCGCGCGGCGGGTTTCATGCGGCTCCCGGGTGTCCCCTGACCTTTCTTCAATTGAACCGGTCTGGTGAGCACCCGCGGGTATGTCAAAGCCTGTTCAGGGGCTGTTAATCACAGCGGAGCAGGAGCGCAGTGCGTCACATCCGGTGGTGCAGCCTCGCCTTTGATATTGCGATTCCCTTCTCTGTCCTGACTAGGAGTATGGAATGTCTCTACGTCACCTCATAAATAGAGGGAAATGGACTCTATCTCCTTGTTTCAAGTGGGAAGCCGAGCATTCCCGGTTGTATTTTAGGGAGTTTGGCAAGGAATCTCAGAGTGTGTTGTATGGCCGAGGAAGGGTATCGCCCGCTCCAGTGGCCTGGCTAAGGAGTGGAATCCCTCCCCGGCCTTGACCTAGATGGGAAGCACAGAAATAACTTTTTTCACCTCTACAGTGGTTGGGGATGGAGTCCCCCTCTGTGTCCTGTCTAGGTGTGGAAAATAAATACAAACTTGGTGAACATTATCGGCGCCATCTTGCCCCTTTTCCAAGCCCATTCGTGCGCGTAAGCGGCAGCCATTTTGAGCACCATGGCCTCCCTGCCCCTCGCTGATAGCCAGCGCGTCTCTCTCTCTCTTAACCTCGCAAGCATTCCCCCACACACTGACAACCCCCGCTCTCTCATGCCTAGGGTCATAAACCCCTCTTCAGCGCAGCTTCACCACTGAATCCCATCCTGTTCCCAGCGCGACACCTCCCCTCATTCCTTTCATGGCCTCAAACCCTTTTGATGCAAACCCCTTTTCCTGTGTCCCCGTTTGTCTTCCCTGTTCCCAGGCCGCCACCTGGCTCTGCGGATACTGTTTATTACCCCGTACAGTAGGAAGCTTCCCCTCCCCATCAAAAGACCCCCGAACCGATCAAAGCCCCCACCCCACAAGATCCGATCAACCCCATGCATTCCGTGAATCGGCGGAATGCCCTGCTGTGCGACAACCATCACCTGTTGTGACCGGGGTGGGGAATCCAACTGTAAATGTATGTGGGAACGGGTCTGAAGGGGAGATTCCGAGGATGTTCTTTCAAGTACTAAAGTATTGCGAGAATGTGTTATGTGCAATAAAGGTCATGATCCCTAGTATAAGAGGCCAGGCCTCAGAGATGTGGTTAGAGCACCTCGTGACGATACTTGCTGTCTGAATTGATGTGTTCTCCTCCGGAGAGAATAAAATCCTCGTTTCCTGCCTTCCAGTCTCCAGCGCCTGCTTCTTCATTGATTAATATTGGTGGGTCATAGAGGCGATACCGCCGGGCAACATAAAAGGGTCTTTGGTTACCGGTTGTCTTTGGAACCCTTTTTAACAATTGGCGTCCCAAACGTGGGGCCCATCAGCGACTCGTGGATCCAGTGGGAGAGGTCCCGACGACAGAGTGAACGACTGCAACGATCGGAAGGTACCCTGTCCGATAGACCCTCGTCTGACAGCCGATCATCCGAACTTCACTGGTTCCGAACAGACCTCTCTCGAGTGATCTGCGGTCCTGACTGGGAACCATCAGGAGTGCCACGAGAAGTACGAAGAGAAGAGGACGATCGGGCGCTGGATTCGGAAGACGAGAAACTGTCCATGCGGTCCGGGTAAGGTCGTGTAAACACGACGAATTGCGAAAGTGATAGATAATTGAAAATAATTGATAATTGTTGAGAAAATACTAGTATTACTCTTTGTTAATTTATTGGAGATTCACTGTCTACAAACGGAGAAACAACAGGCTCTCCCTTTATAAACAGCGAAGGATAGGTACGCACCCGTCGGACCTATCTTTCTCCCCCACTGAACAATTGCCCCTTCCCCCCATTGATTTTACTGTTATAGATTGTTTTCTGGAGATTCTCTGTCTGCAAACAGGGAAAAATAGGTCCCCTCTTTACAGATAGTGAAAGGGTAGGTGACGCGAACCTTTACGAGCCTACTTATTCTCCCCATTGACCATATTGATTTTTTATTTTTGACCTAACATTGATTGATTGCTCAGAATTGGTTCATGAGGTATTCACTACGTGCAAACAACGTAGAATAGAAATATTCTGTCTAGTCTTTGCGCGCAGTGATAAGATAGGTAGTGCTGACTATTATCCCATTGTGATCCGTCATGCCTGTCTTCTCCCCACTGGTTAGTAGCCTGTTTTACCCGGACCGCTTATTAGAGATGAACCATCCGGCTCCGCTGGAAGGCACCCCTAATAAGGACATGTTCATGAAGCATGGATTAATTGCTATAGCCTATAGTGAGCTGTGGCATAAATATACGAAAAAGGATCGAGAAAGACAGTGGCCACTGAGAGGATCCTTTGATCTCGACAAAATAGAAACGGTAGAAATAGCCCTTCGTAGGAATGAAACAACACCTATTATGCTCGATAGCCTCGGTATGTGGCGCAAAGAAGCTGCACGACGAAGGGAAGGCGACGAATTTAGAAAAGGTGAAGGGACACGACGGACAACCCTCCAAACGTCTAGTAGGCAAAGGGAAGGGCCAGCGATGGCACAGCCCCGAGGAGTAGACATGAAAAGCGAACGGTGTAAAGGGATGTGCCGACAAGCCAACCCCGGAACACAACGACCCGAAGGTAATCCCCCGACATTACGCACAGGACGGACAGATTTAAAACAAAACCAATGTGCTTTCTGTAAATGTCTTGGACACTGGAAAGCCCAATGCCCGACTCTGCAAAGCATAGGTAAGAATGGAGGGTTGACAGAAAGGACGGACCGACAGAAAGGAAAAAGACGTGAGATAAAAACCAATCAGACTAGTGCAGACAGAACAGACAGGACCACCCCGTTTGATTATGCTCGGTGGCACAGATTTCGTCAGGCCAATTTTAACGACATGTTAGAGTTCTGGGACTGATTGCTCTCTGTTGCCCCCCCCACTCTGAAAAACAAACACAACTGCAGGTCAGTGTAAACAACCCCCCGTTAGAGAAAAGACTCAAGAAAGCCAAGCGTCTATTATATAACTTAGGATTTAATTACGGTAAAACACACAACCAACAGTAAATAGAATAACTAGTAGAACTCTCTAAAAAGCAAACTTGACCAATAGGAAAAATACAAAGCATGTTATGCTCACTCCGGAAGTCCTCGAAATGTAACAGTTCGATGGTCCCGCCCATCCGAAACACATAGCACGTGTAGGGCGGGGCCTGCCAGTAACCATGGGCCAAAAAGAGATCGCTGGCGAGAAGGTCCTGGAGGCTCCACCAAGCAGGCAATGAAATGGTCTTTCCATACTATCCTTCCAGGGATGGCGTCCCCCGGGCCGCGAGTAGGGAGGGGGCGGCTGCAAATGACCCCCTCCCTCGTATCTTCTGGTCCGGCCATCACGAATTCCTCCATCGAACGGATGCAGGGTGGGCAGGGAGGAAGAGGCGACGCGGACGAGCCTCTTCCACCTCCACAGGTAGGAGGCTTCCCTGCCCTGGCCCGACGCCGATGTCCTCCAGCCGGGCGACGGCCATATTTCCGCAACACAGGACACACAATGCCCGACTCGTATATTTTCTCAGTACAGGACATACAAGACCCGGCTGGTATACTTGCATAGTACAGGACATACAATGTCCGACGGGCATATTTACGGAGCACCGGATGTACAGTGGTCCCCCAAGAGTCGGAATCAGGGGTGTAGGGTGGTCATCATGTGCGCCCCTGATTCCAAGGGACGGTGTAGGATGCGCCGGGAGAGGGAGACGGCACGGGTGAGCCTCCCTCACCTCCCCAGATGAAGGCTCCACTGCTGCACCCTGGCGCCCCGAACCAAAATGTCCTGCTCCAGCAACATGATGCTCCGTCTTTCGCCATCACAAGAAGTTTCTTCCACTCCTGATGGATACGGCAAAGGTGGCTGCCACAGGGTCTCAAAATGGCGCCTGGGCCCTCGAAAGGCGGGTCTAGGCCGCTGGAGTAACTTTGTCCGAAATTGCAACTCGGGCACAAGCCCCCACCATCGACAAACATCCCCTCGACTTTGAAGATTCTACCAAAGTCCCAAGAGCCCTTGGCCCCTTCAGGCTTCCGGTGAGGAACAGTTGCATTGATCTCAAATGAAATAACCACGGCACAGCAACAAGATGGCGGTGCTCTCGTGTCTGCATCAGCTTCCGTCTGAACCACCCAGGAACATTATGGACTAACGAACTTGAGTAAGTTCCGGCTGAGCATCAACATGACCCGGTAAGAAAGACTCTATCCCCCTCCCTCTCTTGATTGACGGTCCACACCACCAGCCCCTCTGTTAGCACAGTTTTTTGAACTGCCGAAAGGGACTCTGGTCCAACCGCCAATTGTCGGGGACATTTTTTTTCCTCTGATGCTACTTCCGGATTAAGCCGGCCTCGCTTAAAATGGCGCCGGTATCAATGGAAACTAACGGATGCCTCGTGGTATTCCTTAGCTAATGAAACTTGATGTACTAAGATATATATATATATATACGAACCATTGCGCACTCAATGTTAGAGGGAGGAGGGTTCACTTGGCGAACATTTGAGAAGGGTTCCGTAAAATGTTGATTTCAATGAACAATTTATTTCTGATATTTGTTGTAACTGATACATAACGCCGCCTATGATGCATACCCACGGTTTACATCTAGAAAATGTGATTATGATGAGCTTGGCTGTGTTTCCATTTATGAACTGAAATGCCCCTGATTCCTTCGTCACGCAATGAAATGTTTTTGGTTACTTGCAAATAATTAATTAGACCTTTTTTCACATGTTCTTGTGTTACAAAATAACCCCCTACTGTATGTGCTTCCATCGACGACATATCAGGCCAAAATATGAATTGCGCTCTCACATTTTACGTACTGAATAATTCTACAAATAAAGGTCTTAAAAAGCTATGGATAGGCATCGCATACTTTTGTGAATACGGGTATCGGTGGGAGGGTTTTTCTGTACGCAACTGTTCTGCTCTTTTTTTAAGGTTATCCGAGAAATGGTTGTTCGGCCCTGGGTTGATGGTCGAATCAAAGGTATGATACGCTGCCTCCAAGATATGCGACTAAGCTCAGGAACTGACGTATGAAGAAGGACCTTGACCTCTGAGAATGGGTAAAGTAAAACGGTGTAATTGATAAAATGATATAAGGATATGGTGGTCGAAGGTACTAAGGTACAGGGTTGAACGAAGAACTGATATGCCTTAGAACATCACAGCTTTGGGAATGATTTAGGGATCCCGATGGCCGGATACATCTACAAAACCGGGTACCTCACGCTAGGCACCTCTGATTCCTCTTTTTAGCGTTTTCACTACACACGATCCTTAATGCCATCCTCGAACCTCCCCATGAACAACCTATCACATTGCCTGCCCCCATGACTTTAGGAAACCAGAACCCTAAGGGATTATATCCCGAAGAGATAAATACGAGTATGTGGTAAGTAAAGGACTTTTCGTGCCCATACATTTGATGTGTTCGAATGTTGTCCCCCTACCTCCCCTTTTTTCCCCCTTTTTCCCTTTGCAGGTTACATTAGAATCCCGATTAGAGTACCATAAGGGATCTGGAACCACGTCACGCCCGATGCATGAAGACGGACTAGCGCTGCAAAACGACACAACAAGGACGCTCTACCCAATGCACGACCTTTTTACCTGATCTAATGCTCTTCTGTCCCCAAACTGCATGCTTTCTACATCCTAACACAGACCCAAAACGTCTAAACGTTAGGTAACGCACTGAATAGCCCTAACAATACACGGTCATTCCCCATGTCACACGTGTACTGTTTGGCCTATTGTCTGTCTCTCTCTCTCTCTCTCTCTCTCTCTCTCTCTCTCTCTCTCTCTCTCTCTCTCTCTCTCTCTCTCACTCACTCTTCCACCCCTCCACACTTTCCCTCTTCCTAGCAACTGGCACCGAATTGGCGAACCTGGTGCACCTCCTGATTGGCCCCAAATACCACAAGTATTTGCACAAATTTGTCCTAAATAAAATTGTATCGGTACCACGTTACTACCTCTCCCTTTCTGCTAAAATATGGATGAAAATTAAATTGACCGATAGGAAAGGGACAGGTAAGACGACTAAGGTTCCCTAAATTTGACCCACCCTCAGGGAACTATTTGTCAGTGGCCTCTATGATAAAATGTGTCTGTGGTAATACGACCATCCCCATTGCAAATTGTCTCCGTACCCCAAGCTGTAAGAAATGATCGAGACACCCCCATCTACCCAAAATGCCCCCAGTTTGTGTCAGCTGCCCTGAACGAGAGCCTGAAAAACGCCCCCTGCTCTAATTCACTGTGTCCCTAATTGTTGTCCATAAGATCCCTCCTTCCCCGAGGATAAGTTTAATAATTATTGCAAACCACCCCTCCCGAGTTTTTGTAGTAACCAGGTTGCGAGGATTTTTATAGAAAGTTAGAAAGATGTATGTAGATCGAAAATCGAAAGACCTTGTTGCTGTAAGCCTTGCTGAAAATAAGATGTTTTTTTTGATGTAATGAAGACTTGTTTAGCCTATGTTCATCCCTCAGAAGGATGCCTATCAGACTATGGTGAATAGCACGTTGCACTTTTTGTAAAACACAAGGCCCTGAAGACCAGCCTAGCTTTTCAAGACTTGTACTAGGGAAGTGGGTCTCTGCCAGAAGAACTGACATCTACTATAATAGACATATGACAAATGAACGTAATAATCATCAAAGCGTCAAAGAATTAGCCAACAAAAGGAAGTTGTAAGGAATCCAGCAAACCCATCATCAATTGTTTATACGTCAGTCGCAAGAATCTCCAATGTAGCGAGTGCTTACCCCAGTTGCTTGGTGTTGGGAGAGAAATAGACTTATGTAATTACCTTCTTCTGCAATATCTCTAAAGACTGTCTTTTCAAAACTCATTTAAGGGTATCACTGTCGGAGGAGAAAGAGACCGGATGTGGGAGCACGCGGCCTGACTGCGGATTGTGGAACATCAGCGACGGAGGCCGAGGCGAGACCACAGCAGTAAGGAGACGCCGGACGGGGCATTGTTTCAGACAAAGCTAAGGAAAGGGCTGACCTGAAGCCCCTGCTATATGATCAACGTGTGCCAAAAGCCCCCGCTCTCTGAACATGGTTACGGACTCGCCTGTCGCAAAACTCTCCGCCTCCCCCTGATCTGTTCCCGACTTGGCCTTGCTCCATCCCCTCCTCCTCCGACCTACCATAAGGACTGTTCACACCCGCACCTTTCCATCCGAACTCCCAAGTTCCTCCAAATCCTACTGAGCTACCCAGAGAAGAGTACTCCTTGCGTCAGAAAGGAGGGAACTCCGACTAAGTAGACCACGGACTATGTTAAAACCCAGAACGGTGACCTAGAACTCCACCCAGGGTCGCCCCCGAAGAAAAGATAAACAAAGTCTGTGGTTCTGCCCGCTACCAAGCACCTTGAAGATGATGGAAGCAACAGGAAATGCCCACCACAGGGACTCAAGAAACGAACAGATCTCACAATTCTGGAACAATTGCATTTTCCATTGCAAATCTATGCTCTGCATTACGGAAGGAGATGCACCTGCTCCAAAACCGTAACGCATTCCTCCTACGAGGTCTGACGAAAACCAAACAGAATGCACCCCCAACGACTCAATCCACATGAACATTTCTGTTGATAGGTAATCCAGGTGCTCAACAGTGCCGACAGAAGACGACAAAGGACAACGAGAACTCTGATATATATTTTTGCTGTATCTCATTTCTCTCCCAACCACCATTGGACTGACTATGCACCCGCCGTATACAAAAAGGACTTACTTATATGATAACTTACCAGTTCTTATTCTATGATCTGTACCCAACGCCCTCACTACGTAATTCTAGTCTGATATTGCATTACGATGACTTTTCTGCAACCAACTTAACGATGAACCCGCCTACTAAATGATGAGATTTTTCAATATGATGTTGATAATGTGATGTTTATGTACAGTTCTTTCGCCTAAGTCCCCTCTCCCTTACTTATGATCGCTGCATATAGGTGTAGATAGGAAATAGGCCAGCAAGATGTCTTGGAAATGTTAAAGGGAGGACTGTGGAAAATAAATACAAACTTGGTGAACATTATCGGCGCCATCTTGCCCCTTTTCCAAGCCCATTCGTGCGCGTAAGCGGCAGCCATTTTG
Source organism: Lissotriton vulgaris (assembly GCF_964263255.1). NCBI lineage: Eukaryota > Metazoa > Chordata > Amphibia > Caudata > Salamandridae > Lissotriton > Lissotriton vulgaris. The sequence continues at coordinate 1,774 of NW_028240702.1, read as the reverse complement.
AGCACCATGGCCTCCCTGCCCCTCGCTGATAGCCAGCGCGTCTCTCTCTCTCTTAACCTCGCAAGCATTCCCCCACACACTGACAACCCCCGCTCTCTCATGCCTAGGGTCATAAACCCCTCTTCAGCGCAGCTTCACCACTGAATCCCATCCTGTTCCCAGCGCGACACCTCCCCTCATTCCTTTCATGGCCTCAAACCCTTTTGATGCAAACCCCTTTTCCTGTGTCCCCGTTTGTCTTCCCTGTTCCCAGGCCGCCACCTGGCTCTGCGGATACTGTTTATTACCCCGTACAGTAGGAAGCTTCCCCTCCCCATCAAAAGACCCCCGAACCGATCAAAGCCCCCACCCCACAAGATCCGATCAACCCCATGCATTCCGTGAATCGGCGGAATGCCCTGCTGTGCGACAACCATCACCTGTTGTGACCGGGGTGGGGAATCCAACTGTAAATGTATGTGGGAACGGGTCTGAAGGGGAGATTCCGAGGATGTTCTTTCAAGTACTAAAGTATTGCGAGAATGTGTTATGTGCAATAAAGGTCATGATCCCTAGTATAAGAGGCCAGGCCTCAGAGATGTGGTTAGAGCACCTCGTGACGATACTTGCTGTCTGAATTGATGTGTTCTCCTCCGGAGAGAATAAAATCCTCGTTTCCTGCCTTCCAGTCTCCAGCGCCTGCTTCTTCATTGATTAATATTGGTGGGTCATAGAGGCGATACCGCCGGGCAACATAAAAGGGTCTTTGGTTACCGGTTGTCTTTGGAACCCTTTTTAACATAGGGAACATAGAACTATCCTCCATATCTTGGATAATGCCTTTGAAATTGCTCGCGGTGTCCCCTTGAATAGCTGGAAATGGAATCCCTCTTTCTGTCCTAGGTGGGAAGCACAGAATTCCCATTTGTCACCTTTTCAGTAGTTTGGCATGAAGTTTTCCTATGTGTCCTGTCTAGGGAGCATAGATGTTCCCAATATGTCCTGGCTAAGGTGCCTCGAATCTCCCTTTGCCATCCATCCTTGCCGTAGGTGATAAGCGTAAAATCCCCTCTGTATCTTTTCTGGTAATTGACCATTGAATTCCCATCTGCGTCCTGACTAAGGTAGATACAATTCTTCTCTGTATCCCTATGGGTATAAGGGGCTTGGAGACCCTCGCCTTGCCCTAGGTAAGGGCTTAGAATTCCACTCTATACCTGCATCGGTAGACGAGCACAGAATCCCCTCCGGATCCTAAGCAGACCGCACAGTATTGCAATCCAAGCGCTGGGTCTGCAGACAGGTTTTCTCCTCTACATTCTGAGTAGGGGCAAAACATTTTTTTGTGGCTCCGAATAGAGGGATGGCGTGGACCTTTTTTGTGTCATACTACTTGAAGCATCGGTCAATTAAACAAACCCAACATGTCCAAGGTAAACCAGTAGTGCATTATGCACAATGAAAAGAGTCGGTGGATAAACAAATCTCAATTCATAGTGGAAAAGCAACAACACAATAAGATATAAAACCAGAAGATAGTTTGAAGAATTCAGTCTCATCTAGAGTAAGACAAATCAAGCCGATGACAATCGGAAGAGAATCTGGAAGAATACTGACCAACTTCTCGACAGCAAAGTGATACAGAATTAAAGTATATAATGAGTGTCGTTCATGGAGTAATCCAAACCACCAGCCATACAGCAAACCAGCCAATGACAAGGACGGAGAAGCAGTAGAGTTTGGCGGCAATCAAGCCAACCTCAATCAACGCAAACCACTCAAAATTAAGATAACC